>NC_090265.1:729597715-729900746 GCF_040414725.1 Anabrus simplex
TTGGGTGATTTGCTGGTATAGTATGGAGAAGTTGAGTAGATATGTGAGTAGTGCTTGAAGTAGGTAGGAGCGGGTTTGGGGGTTTGGAAGGTGGGGTTGGGAGTTGGGAAGCCGGGTGCGGTTACGGGAGATGGAAGGGTGTGAGGACGGTTGCGGGGGAGATCGGGATGGCTCCACACGGTGGTGGCGGTCAAATAGTTTTATCCCCTGCTGTATAAGGCGTTGGGCTTCTTGTGCTGTCTGAAGTTGGAGTCTCAACATGAAGATGGGTCCGGCTTCGTTGTGTATTCTGGCTGCGCGGTGGAGGTTGAGTCCTGCCTGTCGGAGTTCCTGGACGCCCTCACGACGCAACTGGGCTTGCACTCGGGCGGTGGTGGTGGCGGTGGAGTTGCTCTGTTGCATTCGGGCGCTGGGGGTGAAGGTTGTCTGGTAGTATCCATTGCTTCCTCACCGGGTGGCCAGGCTGTGGTGTTAGGTAGGCTGGTTGGTGTAGCGGAGATGGGAGACATCATGATTGGGGAGGGGTGGGTCGTAACTATGGTGGTTGTGGGAGTTTTAGGTGAGGTAAGACTGGGATAGGATACGGTGGTGGTGGTTATGGTAGTAGTAGGCGTAGTGAATATATAGGACGGCTGCTGAGGTGGTGGAGTGTAGGGAGGTGGCTGGGTGCAAGGTTTCGGTGGTTGTGGTGGTGGGGTGTATTCAGGAGGCCGGGTTCCCGGTTTCGGTTAAAATATTTTTTCCAGATGTCTTGGGCATGGGTCCACGGTGAGCGGTCGTTTGTAGATTTGGATTCCAAATTCCAGTGCCTGCTGAACGTCCTCTTCCGTGACCAGTTGAACCAGTGCCTTTTCTGTCGGGATACCATTTTCTAATATTCTGGTGGCGTTAGTGGCTGGTATGCCGCTATTTTGGAGCGCACGGAGGATTCCTTCGTCCGTTAGGGAGCGATCTACGCCATTGATGATGCAGTTTCTCATTTTGGGGAGGCCGACTTCCTTTTTGGTGTCAGGCCTATTTATGCTGGTTATCACGGCAGGGCACGAAGTTAAAGATGCGGCGTTGCCCTGCCGTAATAAAAATAGACGTATATCTATTTCTGCGTGGGAAGAGCGATGCGATATTACCAACCAAGGACCAAGGGGAATGTTTTCATTCCCCTCCGCGAAGGGGAGGGGCGGGCCACCTAGAAGGTAACGCCTTCTCTTTGGCCAGGAGATTTGGCGGGTTTGGAGGATTTGTAGGAGTTGGATGAGGGGAATAACGGTGATGTATTTTGGAGTTGTGGTGAAGGTTTGGCCTCTTGGGTAAGGAGTGTAGCTCTGATCTCGTGCTTTTTATTGAGAATTTCCATGAGTTACATATTGAGTTGCGTTTAGTTACATATAGGGTTTACAATACAGTTTTACAAATACATATAGGGTTTACAATACAGTTTTACAATACATATAGTGATGGTACAATTGGCAGTTAAACGTGATGGTTTAGTACGGGGTGCTGAGGTAGAGTTGGGATGTAGCTAGAAGACTGAGAAGGTCTAGTATTGGGAGGGGTGGTAGGAGGAAGCTGGTTTGGGGAATGGGTGGGTGCATGACTGGCGGAGGTGTGGAGGGTGGGGTGGGCGGGGGCGACGGTTGGAAGGTGAGTGCGTAGTTGGGGGTGGGGAGCGGGAGTGCTCTACTCGGTGGTGCTGGCTGTGGATTCGGACGCCGGTGGTTATGAGATGGTGTGCTTCTTCTTCGGAGGGGAGTTGAATTCGTACCATGAATGTCGGGCCGTTCCTGTTGTAGATGCGGTATGCTCGGAGGGCTGGGATGCCTGCTGTTTGGAGTTCTTCCAGGATGTCTCTTGTTATGGCTGGGTCAATACCCCGAATGATACAGCTCGGCGCTGGTGGCTGCTGAGGTGCTGGTGTTGTGGCGGTTGCTTCTTCTTGTGTGGCTGGCTGGACTGAGCTGGTTGCGTCTGCTTGGTTGGCAGGGGGTTGCCAAGGACCAAGGGGGATGTTTTCATTCCCCTCCCCGAAGGGGAGGGGCGGGCCACCTAGAAGGTTACGCCTTCTCTCTGGCCAGGAGATTTGGCGGGGTTTGGGGATTTGATGGGGTTTGAAGTTAAGAGGGAAGTAGCTTTGGGATTTGGAGATGTGAAGGAGTTTGGCCTCTTGGCTAAGTGTGCAGTATCTGCTCTTGTGCTTTTTATTAGGTTAGATACAATGGTGTTACAATAGTGTTTCATATTTACATTTGGAGATACAATGGTTATACATAGATACAATGGTGTTTCATATTTACATTTGGTTTACAATTTTGGTGTTATACTAGGGGTTACAATTTTAGTATATGTGATTTGGGATTAGGTTTGACTGTGGGTATGGTGGGATGACCATGGTTGGGAGCAGGTGTGAGGTTAGTAGATGAAGAGTGGTGGTACAGTTGTGAAGAGACAGGATGAGGAAGTGGAGGAGATCCAGTGAGGGTGGGGGCGGCTGGTAGGGGCTGGAGTGAGGGAGAGGTGGGAGAGCTTGGTGATATGGTGGAATTTGTGTGGGGGGTGGCTGGGGGCGGGGATGCATAGTGGCTGATGGTTGGCGGGTGGATGGGGGTGGTGAAAAGGAGGGTTCCACTCGGTGATGTTCTCCGTAAATTTGTGCTCCGTTGTTGATGAGTTGTTGTACATCTCGTTCCGATGGTAGTTGCAGGCGGACCATATAGGTAGGGCCATGGTTGTTTCGGATCCTTATGGCCTTCTTCACTGGGATGCCTGCAGTGCGGAGTTCCTGAATGATGGCTCTTGTAGGGATGTCCGGGTTGATGCCACGCAGTACACAGCTGTGGATGGACATGGGAGATGGTGGCTGCTCGGTCGGCGTTGCTCGGTCGGTGTAGTACTCTTGTTCCGATGGTGTTACCTGGTCAGCGGTATAGTCCTGCAGAGTTATTTCGGACGTTGTTTGCTGTGGACTGGGGAGTTGGTAGATGGGAGGGGGGGGGGAGGGTTGATGTCATGACCGGGAAGGAGTGGCAGGGTGTGCTGGTGGTGGTTATGGTTGTGGCATGGGTGCTGGTAGTGGTTATGATGGTTGTGGTAGTGGTTGTGATAGGGAGGGAGAGTGGCAATAGTTTTGTCTTTATTGGAGGCTCATGGAGGATGGGAATTAATTCAGGTTTGGCTTGGAGTTGGTCTAGGATGTTCTGTGGCGGTGTTATTACCACGTAGTTGTAGTTCCTGAGGTTGACTCCCTGCAGTATTAGGCGGTGCACTTCTTGGTCGGTCATGACTTGTAGCAAGATGTGCTCTGAAGGTCTCTTCGTTCGGCCATCTATTACACGAAAGGATTTTACAACTTGGGCATACTGTGTTTTTAGTGCTTGCTGTATTTCTGTCTCTGGGATAGAGAGATCTACCCAGGGGAGGAGTACATAGGGCATGGTATTGGGGAGGCGACTGCCAACTAGGCGTCTGCCTATTTGTGCTTTTTTGAGCTCGGCTGGGCTGCGATTAGAGATGTGGGCCACCCGGCCGAGAAAAAAGTTTGAGGTGAGTGGTTTGTGCACTACGGAGATCGGAGAGGCGATGGACCAAGGCCAAGGACCAAGGGGGATGTTTTCTTCCCCTCCCCGAAGGGGAGGGGCGGGCCACCTAGAAGGTTACGCCTTCTCTCTGGCCAGGAGATTTGGCGGGGTTTGGGGATTTGATGGGGTTTGAAGTTAAGAGGGAAGTAGCTTTGGGATTTGGAGATGTGAAGGAGTTTGGCCTCTTGGCTAAGTGTGCAGTATCTGCTCTTGTGCTTTTTATTAGGTTAGATACAATGGTGTTACAATAGTGTTTCATATTTACATTTGGAGATACAATGGTTATACATAGATACAATGGTGTTTCATATTTACATTTGGTTTACAATTTTGGTGTTATACTAGGGGTTACAATTTTAGTATATGTGATTTGGGATTAGGTTTGACTGTGGGTATGGTGGGATGACCATGGTTGGGAGCAGGTGTGAGGTTAGGAGATGAAGAGTGGTGGTACAGTTGTGAAGAGACAAGATGAGGAAGTGGAGGAGATCCAGTGAGGGTGTGGGCGGCTGGTAGGGGCTGGAGTGGGGGAGAGGTGGGAGAGCTTGGTGATATGGTGGAATTTGTGTGGGGGGTGGCCGGGGGCGGGGATGCATAGTGGCTGATGGTTGGCGGGTGGATGGGGGTGGTGAAAAGGAGGGTTCCACTCGGTGATGTTCTCCGTAGATTTGTGCTCCGTTGTTGATGAGTTGTTGTACATCTTGTTCCGATGGTAGTTGCAGGCGGACCATGTAGGTAGGGCCATGGTTGTTTCGGATCCTTATGGCCTTCTTCACTGGGATGCCTGCAGTGCGGAGTTCCTGAATGATGGCTCTTGTAGGGATGTCCGGGTTGATGCCACGCAGTACACAGCTGTGGATGGACATGGGAGATGGTGGCTGGGTACTAGGTCTGGTGATACATTTCGTGTTCATTCATGCACAGGATCACTAATAACGTCTTCCTCATTATCATTGCTGAAATCAGAGCCTAAAACTTCAAGTAAGCCTTGAATTTCGCTATTACTGAGCATATCGCGTGAGCAAGCAACTTCCTGCTTAGCCATCTTGTCAACAACAGAATACAGATTTTTCGATCGATATTTTAATCAATTCTCTTTGCCAAAGAAGCATACCAGAGCACTCTGGTGACACTTTGAGACACCAAGAACAGATTTCAAGTAGGAATGTTTCCAGAAAAAGTCAACAGATGTCACAAACGTCTCGTTATCCGGTCGATTAGATTAGCAGTTTGCCTTTTTCTACCACTTCGAGCGCTGATGTGAGTCAATCCAGAGTTCACTTAAGCACCACTATGAGTTTTCCTTAAGGTAGAGTTGGGTATTACGATTCTTTTTGAAGAATCGATTCGAACGATTCATTTGTACATTACGAATCGATTCTCACGATTCGTTCACGATTCTTTTCCAGTTCTTTCGCGATTCGTTCAAGCCGGACGGAGAACGATTCCAAAGATCCATAGATGCGTGAAAGGTTTCTTCACTAGTCACTACTCTGTGTAAATACAAACTATCACGAGCAACATTAAAGTATACTGAATCTTTAATTGAAATTCAATTATTGTATTTTGTCAAACAAAGTCATTCGATCGTAATACTAGATTTCACCAAAAATTATAAATGGTTAGGATATACAAAATACGGTACGGTAATTATGAATGAGTAGTTCACGTATTTTGAAGTTTCGTGAGCATACGATAGTAAATAGGCCTAAAACTGAGAGATAGTATGAAATCATCAACACGTGCCATAATGTTACATCATCAAAGTATATTCCAGTATTTCTGCTGTCATCGAGGGAACAGAAAATGATGTAAACATACAACATCATGTATCCGCCCGCGATCTCCACGTTGATTGGAGATTGACTGGGTTACTTCAGAACGCATGGCAAGGCCTCCACGTGTTGATGTGTGGTTGTCTATCGTAGGAACTGTCATTACCTCGCCTGATTGCAGCCAGACGGTTGAGGGATGCCACTGATATCAACATGTAGATGAAATGCCGTGCTGATAGAGATTACGAAGCAAATTATATTCCCTGTCTGCAAGGAATAAACAACAAGCGAATGACTTATTACATCTGGATTATTTGACATCTCATAAATTTAAATAAATTAAGGAAGGTTGATTGATTTGAGGTTATGTCCAAAAGTTAAATACGTAATAAACCATTCACATCAGTACTTCTTCTTCTCCTTCTTCTTCTTCTTTCCTAGCCTATTTCAATCCACTGCTGGATATAGGCCTCTTCCATGTGCTTCCATCGTCTTCGGTCTTGAGCCACTTGGAACCAGCGTGTTCCAGCCAACAGCTTTATGTCGTCGAGCCATCTCTTCAGGGGTCTTCCAATGCCTCTCTTGTGTCCCCATGGTCTCCAGTGAACAATCCTAGAGGTCCGCCTGTTGTAGTCTTGTCGAGCTACGTGTCCTACCCATTGCCATTTTAGTCTTGCTACTATCTCTAGGATGTCTGTTACATTAGTTCTTCTCCTGATGTCCTCTGAACGGACATCATTTTGAAAAGCCAATATTTAAGAAATTTAAAAAAAACTGATAAAGGAGAACTACTTCCAAGTAGGATTCCCCTCTATCTCTCTCTCCTCTTTTTCACTGCTGCTCGTATCATTCTGATTAATGGCGAGACTGTCGACAGTGATACCGCACTTACCGACCGATCCGCCACCACGTGATGAACAAAGGCATGCTACATTTCAGCTATTACACTCATCCGAGCTTTATTTATGTCCTGACGTCTACGAGTTTTATTATTACGTCCAACATACCAGGCTCCACACCATCTCAATTGATGTACAGCTTCCATTGAGCTTTCTCGAACGAATGGTGTCTAAGAGGTTAGAGATACAAAACGGCAGGTTAAGCATGAGGGCATGTGTCACTGGTATTCTTCAATTTGAATTAATTACTTATATTAATTACAATGGATACAAATATGTTCTCGCATATTTTTGACGTTTTGCATGTAAGATTGCATTATGCCATGAATTGAATAACGAACTACGTTGATGCCTCCGCGTAGGTGTTCTGCGGCAACACCAACCAACAAACGTTAACATGAGCGCGTTGCTCATG
The DNA here is from genome assembly GCF_040414725.1 of Anabrus simplex. Taxonomy (NCBI): domain Eukaryota; kingdom Metazoa; phylum Arthropoda; class Insecta; order Orthoptera; family Tettigoniidae; genus Anabrus; species Anabrus simplex. Next base: position 729,604,377 of record NC_090265.1, read on the forward strand.
ATTACAACACGACTAGTTTTCTCGAGGTTTTATTGACCTGGATCGGCATACTATCTTCTCAATTTTCTAAAGCCTAGAATCTCTCTAAGTGGGATTGTTTTTTTCTTGCCGCTAAACGTATGATTAAAATAAGCTACATTTAGCGAGAAAAAGCTATGTTGGCAACACTAGTCACGTGATATCTTGAGCAACTCAGTCCTCGGTTGTTTGCCTAGCTTTTGTGCGTGTTGTGTATGTGACCAAAATGGATCGGAGTAATACTGGAAATACTTTCTAGAGATAAGTCCCGGTCGTGCTAAGTGTGAAATATGTTCCGGCGTTTATTTTTTTAAGGCTGGAACCACCTCAAATTTAACTAGACACTTAAAAATAAAGCATCCTACTGCTGTTATTAGGCCGGAAATACCGCAGCCCAATACCGAAGAAGGAGGAGTTGTTGAATATAGGTCATCTGTCCCTTCAACATTTGCTGTGGTGCCCTCAACATCTGCCATTGGACCTATGCCTTCAACATCTGCCGAAGAATCATCGCAGCCACCAGCCAAAAAACCGGACAGAGCAAAATGAGCGACTTTGTTTCCAGACCTCTTCCAGTGTCGAAAAGCAAAATGTTGGATAATATTGTGTTAAAACTTATTGTGAAACAATATCATTCGTTCAGAATAGTTGAACAGCCAGAATTGCTGCATAATTAAAATCCAAATTATGTATTGCCTTCTCGAAAAACTTTATCGAATACACTTCTCGATTCGACATATCATAATGTTAAAGAGAAAATAAAGGCCAGCTTATCCCAGACTACAGCATGCTGCGTGACCACGGACAGTTGGACCTCAGGAGCGTCTGAAAGTTATGTTGCCTTAACTGTTCATTATTTGGATGGAAACTCCAAATTGTGTAGTGCCTTACTGGACTGTTTCGTGTACAACGAAAGCCACAGTGCAGAAAACATTGCCAATGAAATAAAGCGGGTATGCCAGGAATGGGAAATTGACAGTAAAATTGTTGCTGTTGTGTCTGACAGTGCACCAAATATGATTGCAGCGGCAAGAAATCTAGGATATCAACACATTGCGTGTTTGCGCACACTTTAAATCTTGTAGTGCAGAACGCTATACGGGAAATTAAAGAGCTCAAAACCAAAGTGAAAGATGTGGTAGAACATTTTAAACGGAGTCCACGTGCTCTTTCTAAATTAAAAGGGATCCAAAAACAAATGGGACTTCCAGAGCAAACTCTTAAGCAAGAGGTGCCTACCAGATGGAATTCCACCTAGGCTATGTTTCAAAGTGTGGTAAAAAATAGAGAAGCTGTTGTGTCAACTTTGGCGCTAGTGAATGCCGGGATCATTCTCTCCAGTGAAGATGGATGAAATGAGCAAAATTCTCAAACCGTTTTTACAGATCACCGAGGATGTAAGTTCTGAGAAACAAGCGACTGTTTCCAAACTGATTTTATTTGCTCGGTGCTTAAATAAATATTTTGAGAAAATTGAAAATGTAAATAAGCCAAAAGAAATATCATCAGTGATTGCAAAAATTAAAACCGAACTTGATAAACGGTTCAAAGACATTCAAGACCGAACCATTTTAGCTGAAGCCACCTTGCTCGATCCCAGATTCAAGAAGCAAGCTTTTCTGTCTACTGCAGCGTACAATAAGGCGAAGCAATCGCTTATCCAAAAACGCTGCATCTGTGAGAATTTCCTGCGATGAGGTAGTAAGGGAATCAGAGGAGCAACAACATGCAGAGGACTCAGATGAAGATTTATTGTGGGGAGAGTTCGACTCCAGTGTTAAACATTTCACAAACCGCGTTACGCCGCTGGCTGCCACGATAATAGAATATGATAAGTATATTGAAGAACCATTGCTGGCAAGGAAGACGGATCCCTTTAGGTGGTGGCAAGAAAAAAGAATTTATCATCCAATGCTGTACCAGCTGATGTTAAGACGACTGTGGGTTGTTGGTAGTTCTGTTCCTTGTGAGCGTGTTTTTTCCAGAGCTCGAAATACTTGAACTGAGTTGAGACGACGCCTTACGTCCACAAAATTATCGAAGATAGTGTTCCTCAATTATAATTTATAAACTGAAGTGAAATTCCAAGTATACGTTTTGCATCATGTGTCTACTAAATCTTCCAACATGACATATGCACTCATTGTCTTCATACATCATTGTTTCGATCTACTGTTATCCCCTTCTACCTGTTCTTTGCTGTACCCTCTAACAGGCGATTCGTCCATCTCAGTCAAACATTATGTAGTTACATCAATATTTTATTTCTTTTACAATGCAGTACGTTGTAGCCGTACAAAATATTAGGAAATCGTACTTATTACCAGCTGTATTTATTAATGCTCATGTGGAACGATGATAAATAGTCGGCTATGAAACAGTAAATGTAAAATTGATGTTTCATCTCTGTGTTATAAATACTGTAGGTGACTTGTACTGTAGGCCGGAAATGCCTTTCTTACAACAGCGTGAAGGCCAGGTCATAGGTGTTATAAACATACGTCCTCACCATTACCCTCATCTCACGCATCGCGAACTTCGGGACGGATCGGTAATAGTCGCTGCCAGCTTCGTGCGGAGTTGGCTACAACGACAGTCACCAAATTCAACGATTCATAACAGATCATTTGAACGACTACTCATTCATACCGCGAATCCATTCACACGATTCTTTATTTTGAGTCGTTCAAATAAACGATTCGTTCACGAATCGACCCAACTCTACCTTAAGGCCTCATAACTTTATTCGGTGTAGAAATTTTTCAAATAATTAAAAAAAAACGCCTGAGGGTATTTACCAAGGAAAATGGTACAGAAAGAATTTGGCTAGGATTTGAATCGAAAAGTAAACGAGTAAAATACAAGTGATTTCAGGCTGTTTTTCCGCAACTGCATTTAGGTCGGAAGTGATTTTAGGAATTTGTTTAATCAGTTTGATAGAGCTGTCTAAAACTCACAGTTTGGATTATTTCCGGGACTTTTAGCCCTTCATCTTTCGGCACAATGGTTGGAACATACCGCTTAGCCGAGCATCTCGTCTCCTTTTCCCAAACTCTTCCCTACCCATACTTTGCAACATTCTTGAAGCACTATTCTTCTGTCAAAAATCACCCAGAACACATCGTGCCGATATTCTTTGGATCTTTGTTATTACACGTATCAAGTAATCCTGATATAGGTCCCGTACAGTGGAACCATACTCTACTTTGGGTCTTACCGGAGACGTATATGCCCTCTCCTTTATATCCTTACTACAACCCCTAAATACTCACATAACCATGCGAAGAGATCTGTAACCTTTCTTAACAACCTCGTTAATATGGTTACCCCAATGAAGATCATTCCTTATACTAACACCAAGGTACTCACAGTGCTGTCCATAAGCTACTATCACCTCATCAACACAGTAATTAAAACAGAAGGGACTTTTCCTCCTTGTGAATCTTGAAATCTGACTTTCCATCCCATTTACCATCATACCATTGTCTACTGTCCATCTCCCTGCAGTCGCTCACAATCCTGCAACTCATTTACTACTCTATACAGTATAACATCATCTGCATATAGCCGTATCTGTTATTTCAGTTCTTTCCTCATATTATCGATCGATAAGATCGATAATACTGCCTTGTGCAATTCCCCTGTTAATCATTACAGCATCAGATAACGCTTCAACTACTCTAATTCTCTGACTTCTATTTTCTATAAATTTAGCCACCAGTTCAACCACACTTTTGCCTAGTCCTATAGCCGTCATTTACGTCATGATCTACCCTATCAAAAGCCTTGACAGGGCCGAATTTAGTTGCTGTAACGCCTCTGGGCTCCAAATAATTTTGCGCCCCTTAAACTTGATAAGACAAAGTTGGAATTACTAGTATTTTTATATAACGAATAAAGTAATACAGTAGAATGCCTTCAAGGTAAAATATCAAACATTAATACCATATAATAATAATAATAATAATAATAATAATAATAATAATAATAATAATAATAATAATTTTACCGTAATATTGTGGAACAGACAGGTGTAAGAATGTGCTGGGGTGAATGGGTGGACAGGGAAATGACCAGAGTATAAGTTAAAGCACTAAATTTTGAAATTTTATTTCTTTCTTCTTTATTTTAAAATTTGAGATATAATCTGAATATACAGCAACAATATAATTATGACGAGCTCGTGAGCTTGGGTAACAACAGCAGACTATGAGTCCCGAAATCGGGTACAATAGAGAAAATTATCGACACAATAATTTACAAAGGATGAGCATTGTAACTCTGACGGTACACTATTTTACAGGAGCATATTTGCTCCACTCACTTATATTCTAGGAGACTGAGCTCCTCTAAGAGGCACAAGCTTCTTACAAAATTATTTCTCACAACTTTCAAAAAATAGTGTGTGCAGTCACTTCTGCTCAACAGTCTGTTACACACTCGTTTATAAATAATTACACTTTAGACTGGGGCAATGAGTGTCATACTAAATGGCCTTAATGCAAAAATAAAAGGTTTAACACTAATGGCGATGAACAAAAGGCTAGGAGGCGATACACTTGCACTCCTTTCAGAAAAATACTTAACATCCTAAATGGGCTTATGGCCCTAAGTTGCAGAGGCTCTAAGACTATACTACAAAGGGGTGACTAAACGAAATTTATGAAATGGCGTATGCGACTGAACAATTTAGAGGTTTAGAAAATTTTAGTCAACCCATACCACGTTGAATAGGAATCAATAGAAGGTGAACACTCTTTGTTCCCTTAATTTATGTACATGTTTCCCATCAGGGAAATTTACATTTAAACAATGACTTTAGAATTTTACATTAATAAAAGAAGTTTGAAACCTTCCCCTCAAATTATCTGCCTGAATCTATCACATGATAAGAAATTTCTGCCATTACCTTGAGCAGCTGGGCCTTCCGAACTACCTCAGGCAGCCCCTGCCTTCTTATTACGCCGCAGCTCAGAGAGGAAGGTTCCAGAACTCTCTTGAGATAGGCAGAATGCCTGTACACACCCCCCTTTTTAATTAGATAGAGAAATATACACAAAATTTCTGATTGGTTAATAACTGAAGGAAGAATGAAGCTGTAGGAGTGTTGAAAACATTAACACATGAAAAAAAAAGAAAAAAAATTACAAAACTTATTGAAAATTCCCTTAAAAATTAATTGTCCTTAATCCCGCCAGAGGGGGACATAGGCCGACAGTAGAGACCTCTCAAGGTATCTTGTATCTTGAGTTACACTAGTTCCGGTTTCACCGCACACATGGCCTTCTAGAAGGTGCGCAGTTCAACGAGACGGAGAAGGTGTCCCCCCCGGTATAATAATAATAATAATAATAATAATAATAATAATAATAATAATAATAATACGAAGAAGAAGAAGAAGCACAAGCCGAGCCTTCCTAATGGATGTAACAACAATAATAATAATTGAATTGAAAGAGCAGGTGCCTGTCATCTATGCAGAATTCGCTACCCCGCATTTAAAGCATTACTGCGTAGATCTGATCACTATGAGAGTGGAAATTATCATGCTCCGTTAACAGCTGATTTCCATAGTTCCAGTCATTCAAGCCAGTTGTAGCAAATTGGTATGTCCCTCCAAAAAGTTCACAAGGAGCACGCGGTTGTCTCTAGGTGGTGTTGATTCGCCGCACGTTTGAATAAGTTGCAGCCCGAAGTCATCTGGATACCCGAACGCAGAACGGAGGGGCTGTGTTTCCACGTTGTGGTGGTATTTATAATATTATTACCGACGGCTTTCACATAAGCGGAACGAAAATTCCGTTGTTCATGTCGGGAGCTTTCGCTTTAGAATACTGCGGGAGTGCGCGCTTTCTAAAAGCTCGTTTTCAAACTATCAGAGCTTTTAATTTTCGCCGTCCTGGTCTCGGGCCACAAGGCCCAATCTGACCCTTGGGTAGGTCAATAGTGACGTGACGAATATAAGACCAAGTGTGAGGACTCGGCCATTATAGCATGATAGTTTGTGGCCGCGCCACTGCAAGCACTGCAAGTGATTATATCCAACACGTGCTCCAGTAGGTCCGGCAAGCCGGGTATAAAACGTGCGGGAGACATTACTGTGCGAGATATTTCAGTGAGTAAGTTGAATTGTCTTCGCTTTCAGTTCCTAAACTCAGATCGTTGCGTGTTGTGTACTTTAAGCATGTATGATTAATTTTCAGCACGCCGTACTGTTTTGTGCCTGACTGTAAGTCAGGCTATGATAGAGTAGTTGGTGATATGCGACTTTTTTCACCACCGAAGGATAGAAATTTGAAACATGGGCCAGAGCTATTCCACGGAAGGATACTGAGTTAACGCGTAATAGCAGAATTTGTCATGTTCATTTCTCTGATGGGCCGATGACCTTCGATGTTAGGTCCCTTAAAACAACAAGCAGCAGCATTTCTCTGATGATTTGATAGTAAAATCAGATCATTTTATTGCGAATGGTGAAAAAGTGGATATCTTACGTGTGGATGGAAATTACGTCCAGGAGCAGAGCCTCACATCTTACCTAATTGGTGAAATACCTTTCTAGTAAGATGAAGTCTCGTGAAACTCCCAATAGGTAAAATAACCTTGACACTATCAGCAAAAGAAGAAAGAAGATTGAAGACGTGAGTGCAGCAGCGAATGCCGAAAATACAATATCATCGCTCAAAACGCTCCTAAAAATGCTAATCGAAATTTAATTCGAGCTAGATACAGTCTCAATTCAGCAAATTCGAGAATTAATTTGCTGGAGAGTCAGCTTTCAAATACACAGGCATTTAATTACAGAGATAACAAACACCTTATCAAGAAAGAATGAGGTACAGCAATGAATTCATTATCTACGTGAGAATAATCAAAGTAAATTTTCAGTTCCTACCGAAACAAAAGAGTGTGGTTCAAGCAACAATGAAGTGTTTTTAACACGTCCTTCGAAAAGTGTATGTGACATTCTTTTTCAGGTCGAGAAAGTAATTAATTGAAAACTGAACTCAGAAACGATGTGGGGCGGAATAGTTTTTGATTGTATCGATTCCATAGAAAAAAATCAGTTGATCCTTCAGGAACTGGCTGTTGTTTTCGTCATATTATGGATATGATCCCTAGACTTGTTTATCATTATCTGAAGTGCTGATTTTTCTTCAGAACGAAGGAAATCCGGAGAGATTAATAATCTCGAACACCCACCAAATCTTCACGCAAGATTTCGAAAGTCCAGTAACCGAAAAATTGAGTTGGTAAGTAGAGTATTACCTTTGAATAGTTCATGGGTGTTTGTTTTAATATGCTGGGAGTTTTGTGCTATTTATCTGTATATGTAGACTCCAAAAACCTGTAGGCCTACTTTCCGCAAGATGTGACGAAGGCCGTGGCTCTTACTTCCATGTATGATCTTTTCCATTGTACCCTATTATGGTATTTTAATTATAATCTCTCATTGTTTTTTATATGACAGTATATATACTTACCAGTTACGGAGTAATACGATTCCTCTGGCAACAATCCTAAGACCAGCTGATCGGTACTGTGGAGCTTGCCCACTCTAGCGCTGCCTAGCGAGACGCGCTTGAACTCGAGGAATCCTCACACTTGTTCTTATATTCGTCACGATAGTGATACAACGATTTGACCTGGGTCTAAAATATCTGCTGTATCTTGCTGGAACCGTGGAAGTTGAATCTCACAGGAATAAGTTTCCTAAACTCGAGCTGACCGCTGGTTGTCATAACGATATCGATACTAAAAGCTGCAAGCTAGTGCTGGGCGATGGGTGAGTGCACTCCAAGTATCGCATGTTACTTGTTGATTTCTCAGAATAGCCCACAATTGTGAATTAATGAACCCTACTTGGCGATTCAAACACATGTTATCTTCTGTGCTGGCGATGTATCAAGAATAGATGAGTATCCTTTGAGTGTGGCCAAGGCTGGAATCAGAAGTAAGCTTCACGTTAGGGGGATTAATGTTATAGTGCGGGTCATCCCTCCACGATCAAAGTGCATGTAAAGTTTCGAAAACAGTGCGACATGAATTTTCTTGTCATTTATTTATTTGTATCTATATAAAGTGGTGAAGTTGGGGCTCTTGGACTTCTCTTACACTTAACCACATATCATTTTTATATTTTTAAGCATTAATTTAAATTATTATGCTCATCAATTAGGTTAATGAGATAAGACGAGTACATCAGATAAGGAGTAACAATAGTACAATTAATTAAGATTACTATTGATAAAAAAGTGGGGAGTAGACAATAACAGAAAAATCCACAGCTCTAGCCCTTCAGTCAAGCAACTCAATGTTGAAAACATCCTAGGAATATGAGCTACGAATTATAGGTTAATAAAATATAATAAAGTATGATAATATATTCTTTATTTATTCCTAAAAATGACAATCCTTTTCTTAATCATTGTTATCGGGTCGATTAGATTAGCAGTTTGCCTTTTTCTACTACTAAGAGCTCTAATGTGAGTCAATGCAGAGTTTTACTTAAGCCCTTATAACTACATTCAGTGTAGACATTTAAAAAATCAAAAAACGCCTTAAGGTATTGAACCAAGGAACACATTACAGAAATAATTATGTAAATAAGTTCATTTGTTTAGGATTTTAAAAAGCTAGTGAAGAAACAAGCGATTTTAGGCTGTTTTTCCGGAACTGAATTTATACCGGAAGTAATTTTCAAAATTTGTTTTATAGTTTTATAGAATTATCCAAGACTCACAAATTGAAACCTTTCCGGACCCTTTAGCCCTTCAACTTTCGGTACAATTGAGAAATTGGTTAATGTTACGTTCTTCATAGTATGGGGACTCCTACTTTATCTGCTAAGAAATGTTTTCAGCATTAAGATATCAAGTTAATAACTAAAGAAAATATCTGCTAACTAGCTTCAAGTAAAAATTATTCTAAAATGAGGTAAAATGAAATGAACTGAGAGATGGCTATTTTTTGGATATATTTATAGAATTGATGATAACAGATTAACAAAAAAGATACCGGTACTCAAGTACCTTTGGGAGAAAAATTCAACTACGAGCTGGATAAAAGAGGCCAAGAAAGTTTTAGAAAGGAACAAAATAAGAGAAGAGGAAAGAGAGATTTTTAAAAAAGTTTTAAGAACGGAAGGATTCCAAGGAAAAATGAACAGGAGACTCGGTCCAAAGTGGTCTGAGGGGAGAAGAATACAGCGTAGTTCAGTGATGAATGAATACTGGAAAGAACGGAAGAGGAAACAACAAGGAAGGATGAACTGAAGTTGTCATGTGGTGCCTAAAGATTCATGGTAGTTAGCAAGCCGAAATTTATCAACGCTGTGAATGTCTCTATCGTATGACGTTGGTATATTTCTACAGGGATATTTGCAGGTCAGTGGGGAGGTCTTCAATCCAGTCAGTAGCTGCAGGGGTGGCATTCAATATATTTTTACGTGCGAGCTCTGTCGTAGCCCCCTTTCGGCGCTTCTTGGAAGGCATGACTGGCTTCTCCCTTCTATTGTCCTGTTATTTTCGTTTTGCTTGCACCTTTTGGAGCACGAAACGGGAATGTCCCATTTCTAGCCGAGCCCTGAATATTCTAGTAACCCACCATCGAGATATAAATACAAGTCTGCCGCGAACGAGGAGTGGCTGTAGTATTGGAGGGTCCACAGTATCTGAGTGGAGTACGGAGTACCGACGTGGAGTGAGCAATGGAGCTTGACGCTGGAGTCAGAGTGGTGAGGAGCGTGGTGTAATCAGCGTGAGGAGCAGCTGTCATGAGTGTAATTGGAACAGTGTTATTGGTCGTTGTTGAGAGGAGCACTGACCTTCTGTTTGGTTGTTCTCTGTGTTTGGCTGTATGAATTACTTGGCTGTCCCTGGAGTCGAACTAAGGAACAGTCACCATGTGTTGTGGGAGTCAGCAGCCCTCCTTCGTACCCGCCCATCTGTAGCTAGAGTGCGAGCAAATGTGAGAGTAAGGTCAGTAAGGATTATAGCCGTCCAGGTAGAACACCTAACTGACCGCCCGCTGTGAAGAGGACAGACGTATAAATAGGCAGCAATTAGTGTGGTCATTCATGAATGAAAACATACGATAATGTTAACAGATAAAAGATATCGGAAAACCTCGAAAGAAAGGGACGTAGAAAGCAATCATTGAAATTCATGAAAGCAATGTATAAAACCTGTTCCAGTTGTGTCCAGACTCCACTGAAGAGAACAGATTGGTTTAGAAACCAAACCGGACTAAGAAAAGGAAGCGTATTTTTTCCACTTATATTTTTAATGGACTATCAAAAAGTTCCCATTCGACAGTCGTACAGTCCTGAATTGGGACGCCGTGAGTATTGAGGCACTCATCCCACCGACGCACCATGTTGAAGATCCCCGTGTGGTATAAAACACCATGACCTGCTGCGCGAAGAAGTCCGTAACCACCTGCTGCACATTCTCGTCCGTCGACTCTTCAAGGTCTTTTTGAGGTGACCAAAGGCATCATAATCGCATGGGGAAAGATCAGGACTATAGGGCCTAATCGCCTCATCCATCGTCCGCTTGTTCTTGTCCGTAATGGCTGAGGCTGGCCTCCCAAATCGACCGGCGACTTGTGTCGAAACGCAACTCACACGGAACCTGGTGCACCATTCCACAAAGGTGGCTTTCGACAGACATGCTGCCCCATACACAGTATTCATTCTCCCTTCGATATCCACCGATGTTTGTCCTTCGGCTGCCAAAAACAGAATAACAGCGCGTTGGTCCTGTTTGGACGCATTTGGTAATAACTTCGCTATAGTTCACTTGGGCGCATTTAACGCTCGCACCACGGCACGACACGACTGCCGCACTAATCCCTTTGCCTACATGTCCGTGTGCTTATACCGAGTGTACAGCTGCCCCTATTCACTCAGTTTTATGCAATCCACATATTATAACCGAACCTAGAAACATTGACCTTGGCTACTCACAGCGATGTCTGGTCTTACTACGCTTTCTATAACTCGTTTATTCGTATCAACAAAATCAGTATTAACGATAAAATACCGAATGGTGGTAAAGAATCGTGATCACAGAAACTTCATGTACAGAGAATGTGATGGCTGAATGACTAGAAGTAATGTTGGTATGACGCTGACAATCGACAGCTCGTGATAGCCGAACGCGTTTGACGTTAGAGGACGAAAGCGGTGCTCGTTAGTGAGAGGTTCGAGTCCGATATTTCGTCATTAAATGTTCGTGTGAGTCGCGTTGTTGAATACAAACCTAAATCATGATCAGTTCTCATGTTCTGTTATGTTCACTTCTGAGTAGCTCTTAAAAGAGCTATTTGCAGTGAAATAAACTATTACCGACAGAGGTGCAATGGGCTTGTGCAAGGCCATTCGATTAATGAAGGAAATGTTCAAAATGACCACCTCCTTCGTTAATGCATAGGCGTATATGAGTACGGTAGAGGTGAGTCATTCTTGCTTGCTGCAGCATAAGTGGTGGAACCTGCCTGCACTTTGCTGTAAGGATTACTATGTGCTGTTTCATGTGCCCTACGTATGATGTCCAGCCATTCTTCGAGTCGAACGTGCGCAGTTGCTTGGTTGAATGAATGTGTCATAATGCTGACAATAAGTGCAGTGCGTTTCATTCGTTATAGCCGTTTGTCGTAAGAAAGCCACATGTTATTATTCCTTTATGATGTATGCTTTCTTTTTAAATGTAAAAAGTGACTTTTGAGACTTAAGGAAGTTAAAACTTAATAAGTTAAACCTTAAATACGAATGCCTTTAAGAGCATAACAAAAATGAAAAGCTCGTAGCAAGATTCGAACTCTGAATCCGTCGGAAAAAACCACACGCTGGCTGCGATTAGTACCATGCATCCACTCCAAGCGACGAACAGTACGTCTCATATCTCTGTACTAATGGAATAATCCATGCTATTGTTTCGAAACTGATCTTGTATGTTACAAGTTCTGACATGTGCAGGCAGGTTTACCCTGCTGCAAACATCACAATATACTAAAGAATCATGTCGCTCTTAAGCCCAGATAGTCGCAACAATTCCCTACGCGTAGAGTATGTACCTATTACTTGGTTAAATGAGTCCAGCATAATGTTTCAAGCGGTATTCAAAATGAAGTTGCCCGTCGCTTACGTGGCGATAATTATTATGTCTGTTTATTACAACTTCCTTAGAAGATGATCTGAGACTTCAGAAAAGTCAAGTATTCGTAAAGGATGCGTAGAAGAGTACGAAATGAAAATTATGAAAGGCATGACTCAATAAGGTTTTGTACCCTCACTGCTGCATGTAGCTTATCCACGTACATCTAACATACCTAATTCCGCGCAGCTACTTCCTGCGGGAACGTCCAACTCTTACAACTCTGTATTCACGAGGGGAGCGAAAGTTCTCGCTTCGTAAAGTTACTGATGTCTTATAGCCTTATAGTCCAGTTTTATGAGTTTACTAGCTGATGTACCTGTGCATAGCTACGGAATTCTACATTGCATACAGAATTCTAGGTTAGATAGTGTACACGTTGTGAGTAAGATTGTATTTAATTGCATAGCTCTTAACGTTACCCAAGAAACGCGACGGGGAAGTCACCAAACGTCTTTTCTCTTATGAAGACTGGGTTAGGGAATTTTCGTTGTAATGATAGGCCCGCTTGCCTACCATTAGTCACAATCAGGTTGGGGAGTTTTCATTATAATGGCAGACACTCACACTTCACCTGCCTTTTTTACATCCTCAGAAAGACTGTCTTCGTGGTTTTCCCAACTGAAATGAACATAGGCCATTACAATGATGTCAGTAGGAATTGCGCGATTAATTGCTACTTGTTTTACGCCGCACCGGCACAGATAAGTCTTATGGCGACGATGGAACAGGAAAGGCCTAGGAATATGAAGGAAGCGGCCGTGGCCTTAATTAAGGTACAGCCCCAGCATTTGCCTGGTGGGAAACCACGGAAAAGCTTCAGAGCTGCCGACACTGGGGTTCGAACCCACTATCTCCCGGATGCGAGCTCGCAGTTGCACGCTCCTAACCGCACGGCCAACTCGCCCGGTGCGATTAAAAGTAATGCTTTCATATGAAATACTCGATTAAATGAAAAGACACACATTTTTTCACTATTAACGAACAGTACTACACTGCCGATCTAAGAGTCCAAAGTTCCAGAACTGGAATGACCAAGCCGCAGACAGCCGTGATCCGTGAACACTCTTCGTCTTTTTTCGGCGGGGGGAGGGGGTCGAATAGTGGGGAGTCCCAGGGCAAAAACTATGCCCTGTTACTAATTTGTTTCCTAGGAGTACCCGATGAGTCGGAAAATCTCAGTTCGCTACACTGGCGGCGGAAAAAGCTATCTGACTTGGAGGAAAATTTTTCTTCCAAGCCTGCTAATTTGGAATGAAATGAATGTAGAATTTAATCAAAATGAAGAGGAAGAAGCTTTTCTTAAGAAACGGATCTTTTAAGAGTGTAATTTTGAGTTATTTGGTGAATTGTGGTTCTCTAATTTGGAAAAGGTCCAAATTCTAATTCTAGACCAGGTCACTACTGTTACTAATATGTTTTCATTCCTCCCCTGAAGGGGGAGGCGGGCCTCTTAGACGGTGATGCGGTCTCTCAGGTTGGGAGATTTGGTCGGAGAAGGAGATTTCCGGAGAAGGTGAGGGAGTTGGCGGCCGTGGCCCATTCTAGGAGCTGTCCTGGCATTCGTCTTAATGCAGAAGAAATGGAAAACCACGGAAAACAACTCTCAGGACAGTCGACGTTTGGGGCCAGCCGTGAGGTCCAGCCCGATTCCGTCTCCCGAATGCAGAGGCCACTGAAGGGCAGATACCCACTCTGCATCTACCGACGGACCAGGTCATGCTACTACTACCATCACTACTAAGAGAGTCTCTGCCGTAAGTGTGCACACTTCTCATTCAAAACAGCGCCTCAGAATAGGGATCGAATAGCTGGAATACTACGATGAACCAGTGTGTTACGTACCAGCACTATCAGAAAATGTACGAACCAGAGGAACAGCATGCTAAAGAAGAAAGTTTTCTAACTCCCCAGCTATTTCTCGCCAATATTCAGTCAGGCTGTTATCTTTCTTTCTTTTTTTCTTTCTTTCTTAATCTGCTTACCCCCCCAGGGTTGGCTTTTCCCTACGACTCGGCGAGGGATCCCACCTCTACCGCCTCAAGGGCAGTGTCCTGGAGCTTCAGACATTGGGTCGGGGGATACAACTGGGGAGAATGACCAGTACCTCGCACAAGCGGCCTCACCTGCTATGCTGAACTGGGGCCTTGTGGGAGGATGGGAAGTTTGGAAGGGAGACAAGGAAGAGGGAAGGAAGCGACCGTTGCCTTAAGTTAGCTACCATCCCGGCATTTGCCTGGAGGAGAAGTGGGAAACTACGGAAAACCACTTCGAGGATGGCTGAGGTGGGAATCGAACCCACCTCTACTCATCTGACCTCCCGAGGCTGAGTGGACCCCGTTCCAGCCCTCGTACCACTTTTCAAATTTCGTGGCAGAGCCGGGAATCGAACCCGGGCCTCTGGGGGTGGCAGCTAATCACACTACCCACTACACCACAGAGGCGGACCAGGCTGTTATGCTCGGTAAAAATGAAATGGCGTATGGCTTTTAGTGCCGGGAGTGTCAGAGGACAAGTTCGGCTCGCCAAGTGCAGGTCTTTTGATTTGACTACCGTAGACGACCTGCGCGTTGTGATGAGGATGAAATGATGATGAAGACGACACATACACCTAGCCCCCGTGCCAGCGAAATTAACCAATGATGGTTAAAATTCCCGACCCTGCCGAGAATCGAACCCGGGACCCCGGCGACCAAAGTTCAGCACGCTAACCATTTAGCCATGGAGCCGAACGTTATACTCGGTACGCAGCAGTAATCCCATCTATCGGATTAGAGTGGCAGCATAAGAGACAAAGAACATCACTATAAACAATGGTCAATGTAATGTTATTGTTGATCAATGGTATGCCCTTTCGATGTTGTAGGCCTTCACATTTAGTTTTCTTCCGACTCTGAAATATCACTCTTATCATAGTCGGTACGGTAAAACTGAATAAAACATAAATGATCGGAAATTGTGCCCGCCTCTTTGGTGTAGTGATTAGTGTGATTAGCTGCCACCTCAGGTGGCCCGGATTCGATTCCCGGCTCTGCGACGAAATTTGAAAAGTTACCACTGGAACGGGGTCCACTCAGCCTCAATTTCGATGCGATGAAACTGTACAAAATAGCTGTGAATTGACATGTCTGTAATTGGTCCTAACCTATGACGTTTTCTACGATACAGTGACCACCCTTTTCTATCAAAAGAAGATGGCCTCTTGAACCAATAGATGTTCAATTATCTACCGACTGCTGTAGGAGTGGCTATGGTTTGTACAGCACAGTAACATTTCGTAAAAATGACTAGGGTATTGGACTCTGTCCAACTCATTGGCTGAATGATCGACGTTGAGGCCTTCGGTTCGGAGGGTCCCGGGTTCGATTCCCAGCCGGGTCGGGGATTTTAATTGCCTCTGATTAATTCTTCTGGCTCGGGGACTGGGTGTTTGTGCTTGTTCCAACACTTCCCTCTTCATATTCACACAACACACTACACTACCAACCACTAGAGAAACACGCAATAGCGATCACATCCCTCCATATACGGTTGCGCACAGTTCGCACCCGCGACCCCACACGTGTGGAAAAAGCGGTAGAAAAAGAAGAAGAAGACTGGAGTATTGGACTCCGCTCTACATAAAACAGTACAGTGTTTTTGAGATGGCCCTCGCTTACTGACTCTTGTACCGTTCTTGCATTGTGCGTGCAAGTCTGTCTCGGGCTAACTGCACATAAAATTGCTGTAAGATGTTGCGTAAGATAGGACTAAGAGATATTTAATTCCTAGCTGGTTGCATATGTTCGGGAAAAGATAGGGGTTAAAAACGAAATTTTAATGAAAACAAAGGCAACATATGGAGGGGATATGAAATTATTGTTTGCAGATGACATAGTGATCTGGGGAGTCAACAATACAGATGTGCAAATCCAACTAGAGGCTTTAAATAACAATATTGAGAAATTTGAAATCGGTGTGGAGAATAGCAAAACAGTAGTGATGACAAGAGGAGAAAGAGAAGGAATCGTTACTGTTATGGGACAAAACTCTGAGGTTGTAGAATGTTTCATATATTTGGGAAGTGAAATAATGCAAGGTGCAAGATTGGATAAGGAGATCAGCAGAAGGGTACAAGAACGTAAGGATCTTGATGTGAAACAGAGAAGTTCCTATGAAATGTAAAGAGGGAATGTACAAGATGTACTATAGGCCTATATTAACGTATGCATCAGAGAGTTGGACTTTGACAGTAAGAGATGAGAGCAAAATTCAGGTCAGTGAGTTGAAATTCACGAGGAGTATGGTAGGGAAGACAAGGAGAGACAGAGTAAGAAATGTTGCGGTCAGAAAAGAGATAGGGGCATAAAAATGACTGATAGGACGGAGAAAAATAAGTTGAGATGGTTTGGACACGTTGTGAGCATGAAGAATGGCAGGATACCAAAGAAGTGTTGTAGACTAAGATAGAAGGAAAGAGGGCAAGAAGGAGGCCCTGAGTAAGATGGATCGACTCTGTCAAGAACAGTATAAGAAAAAGTAGAAGAAGACTGGAATACAATTACAGAAGAGGAGTGTTGGAAGGAGAGGCGCCGGTGGAGTAGTGCCATCAACACCCCGACCTGGCAGGAGCTCGACAAGAGGAAATGAAAATAATGATGAAACAGACGGTGTTTTATTGGTAGCAATACCCTGCCGCTCTCCAAGGTAGGACACTGTTTAGCAGCACTACATTGGCACTCTAGGAAGTTCGAGTTTCCCCATTTAGTTCCTCACTCTCACAATACGAGTTCTAGTATGATTTAGTGGGCAGCAAACATTCCTCGGGAGCTGCATTCCAGGCAGAGGTTGTGTAGGATCCTGGGGCACTGTCTGTCTGAAACAGATGTTTCCTTCCATTATTCCTCAGTGGAGAAATCTTCTGGATGCGCAACGGATTCCCGATTCCAACTCAGATGTCGTGATTCCATGCTTGTGGTGAATGTGAGGCCCATATTCTCGTTTTGCCTTACGGGTGGAGCTGGTGTTGACTTTAGCGTTCTCATTGTTTCGTAGAGCTGAGTTAGTGTGGCAGTTTCCTCTTCAACCTGGTCGGGTGTCACATTTCAAGTACCCTACGATGAAGCTGCCTACTGCAGAAATCAAAACCACAAACGCCGTTGTAACGCCTTCGAGAAGTGGTGCTGGCGAAGAATACAGAAGTTGTCGTTCAGGAATGAGTAGCATATTAACAAACGAGATCTTCTCATGTCCGCCTGTGTGAGGGCGATAGAATAACATCCAGGGCATTCCCAGACTGTCGTAAGAGGTCCCAGGAACTTTTAAGTTCCGAGCGTGGGTTGGCGACCAGCGGCACCTTTGATGAGTCCTGGCATCGCTTCAACTTACTTGTGTAAAGCTCCTCACTTTCATCTATCCTATCCGACCACCTCTGGTCAACTCTTTTTTTTTTAAATTTGTTTTACGTCGCACGAACGCAGACAGGTCTTATAGCGACGATGGGATAGGAAAGGGCTAGGAGTGAGAAGGAAACGGCCGTGGGCTTAATTAAGGTACAGCCCCAGCATTTGCCTGGTGTGAAAGTGAGGAAACCACGGAAAGTCATCTTCTTGGCTGCCGACAGTGGGGTTTGAACACACTATCACCGGGATGCAAGCTGATAGCTACGTGAGCCAAACCGTACAGCCACTTGCTCGGTATTCTGTTGTTCTTTCCCGAACCCAGCACTCGAGGCCTAGGGAGTCTTTCATTATCACACCCTTCGTGGCCCTTGTATTTCTTCGGCCAATACCTTCATGTTTCGAAGTGTCGGATCCCTTCTATTTTCAATAAATAAATAATAATGTAATTTGCTTTACATCACACTAACTACTTCTACGGTTTTCAGAGGCGCCGAGGTGCCGAGATTTAGTCCCGCAGGAGTTATTTTATCTGCCAGTAAATCTACCGGCACGAGGCTGACATAAAATTTGAGCACCTTCAAATACCACCAGACTGAACCAGGATCGAACCTGCCAAGTTGGGGTCAGAAGGCCAGTGCCTCAACCGTCTGAGCCGCTCTGCCCAGCCCTTATAGGTTTCTTCTTCTTCTACCGCTTTTCCCACACTTGTGGGGTCGTGGGTGCGAACTGTGTAGCTCATGTTGATTTTACCCTGTTTTACGTTCGGATGCCCTTTCTGACGCCAAACCTATATGGAGAAATGCAATGACTATTCCGTATTTCTGCGGTGTTTTCTCTGAATATGAAAAGGAGAGTGGTGTGACAAACACGCAGTCCTCGAGCCAGAAGAATTAATCAGACGATTAAAATCCCCGACCCGTCAGGGAATCGAACCCGGGACCCTCCGAACTGAAGGCCTCAACGCTGACCATTCAGCCAATTTCCACTCTGCCTCTGATTGGTGATATATATTGGATGGTTGCCCAGTTGTACTTCCTCTTAAAACAATAATCACCACCACTCAAGCTAAACCTATCGGGTTCATCCCTAACTTAGCCTTCATCTTTTCATCGCGAACGCCGTCCTGCCATTGTACCTTGTCGCTTGTAGCAGCAGTCGTTCTCGCTGCTTTCATCTCTGCTACTTCAAGCATTTTGTGGATATAATTGTTGACAAAACATGGTGAAAGCAGAATGCAAGCAGCCGAGACGAAATTCCTTACAGGAATAATTGGGAAGACACGAAGGGATATAACCAGAAACACATAAATCACGGAGAGAATTGTATTCCCTAAACTGCAAGACGCATGATGAGAATGGAAGAGGATGGAGTTCCAAAGCAAGTATTTACGAAGAAAATAATAGGAGGAAGACAACGGGGAAGGCCCACAAAGAGGTGGATGGATACGGTGGAGGAGAGTATAGAGAAGGGAGGAGTAAAAGTGGAATAAATATTGGAGGAAGGAAAGCATTGGCGGAGAGATAAAAATCCACAGTTCTAGCCGTTCAGACAAGCAACTCAGTATAGAAAACATCCTAGGGATGTGAGCTATGAATTTTAGGTAAATAATATAGAATAAAATATGAGAATATTATCTGTATTTATTCCTAAAATATACATTCTTTTATTGATAATCGTTATCCGGTCGATGAGATTAGCAGTTTGCATTTTTCTACCACTACTAGCGCTAATGTGAGTTAATGCATTGTTTCACTTAAGCATCACTACGAGCGCTAATGTGAGTCTATGCATTGTTTCACTTAAGCACCACTACGAGCGCTAATGTGAGTTAATGCATCGTTTCACTTAAGCATCACTACGAGCGCTGATGTGAGCTAATGCATTGTTTCACTTAAGCATCACTACGAGCGTTAATGTGAGTTAGTGCATTGTTTCACTTAAGCATCACTACGAGCGCTGATGTGAGCTAATGCATAGTTCCACTTAAGCACCACAACGGGAGATAATGTGAGTTAATGCATTGATTCACTTAAGCACCGCTACGAGCGCTTATGTGAGATAATGAAGAGTTTCACTTAAGCACCACTATGAGCGCTAAGGTGAGTTAATGCATTGTTTCACTTAAGCATCACTACGAGCGCTAATGTAAGTCAATACTTTGTTTGACTTAAAAGCACCACTACGAGCGCTTATGTGAGCCAATGCAGAGTTTCACTTAAGCATCACTACGAGCGCTAATGTGAGTTAATACAGAGTTTCACTTAAGCACCACTACGAGCGCTAATGTGAGTTAATGCAGAGTTTCACTTAAGCATCACTACGAGCGCTAATGTGAGTTAATGCATTGTTTCACTTAAGCATCTCTACGAGCGCTAATGTGTGTCAATACTTTGTTTGACTTAAAAGCACCACTACGAGCGCTTATGTGAGCCAATGCAGAGTTTCACTTAAGCACTACGAGCGCTAATGTGAGTCAATACTTTGTTTGACTTAAAAGCACCACTGCGAGCACTTATGTGAGCCAATGCAGAGTTTCACTTAAGCACCACTACGAGCGCTAATGTGAATCAATACTTTGTTTGACTTAAAAGCACCACTACGAGCGCTTATATGAGCCAATGCAGAGTTTCACGTAAGCACCACTACGAGCGCTAATGTGAGTCAATACTTTGTTTGACTTAAGAGCACCAACTACGAGTGTTAATATGAGTCAATGCAGAGTTTCACTTAAGCACCACTACGAGCGCTTATGAGAGCTAATGCATTGTTTCACTTAAGCACCACTACGAACGCAAATGTGAGCCAATGCAGAGTTTCACTTAAGCACCACTACGAACGCTAATGTGAACCAATGCAGAGTTTCACTTAAGCACCACTACGAACGCTAATGTGAGCCAATGCAGAGTTTCACTTAAGCACCACTACGAACGCTAATGTGAGTCAATGCATTGTTTCACTTAAGCACCACTACGAACGCTAATGTGAGTCAATGCTGAGTTTCACTTAAGCCCTTATAACTATATTCGGTGTGGACATTTGTCAAAAATCTAAACACGCCTTATGACATTGAACTAAGGTAACTAAGGTACATGTTACAGAAAGAATTATGTAAATAAGTTTATTTCGCTAGGTTTTGAGTAAAAAAGGAAACGGGTTTTTATTTTACGTTTACGTTGCACCGACACAGGTACGTCTTATGGCGAGGATGGGATAGGAAAGAGCTAGGAATGGGAAGGAAGAGGCCGTAGTCTTAATTAAGGTACTGCCCCAGCATTTGCCTGGTGGGAAACCGCGGAAAACCATCTTTAGGGCTGCCGACAATGAGGTTCGAACGCACTACCTCCCTAATGCAAGCTAAGAGCCGCGCGCTCCTAACCACACGACCAACTCGCCCGGTGAGAAAACGAGTAAAGAAACAAGTGATTTTAGGCTGTTTTCCGGACCTGCATTTAGTGATTTTTGAATATTTTTTTTAGGTGGATAGAGTTATCCAAGACTCACAATTTGAAACCTTTCCGGATCCTTTAGCTCTTCAACTTTCGGTACATTTGAGGAAATTGCTTAATTTTATGTTTTTCGTAGTATGAGAACCCGTATTTGTCTGCTAAGAAATGGTTGCAACCTTAAAAACTCTGAGGTCCTTGATACACAACCCGGTCCAAAAGACTGGAAACGGGAAATGAAGGAGAATTGGTAAGTTGTTGTATACTTTTAAACTTCAGCCTAACATTTAGCGTTATTGAGTCTCCGCGCCATCACAAGAAGGTAATGCTGGCCAATTGAATAGAAATTAGACAACACTTCAATGTGGAGAGGCGTCCTGTATCGATTGTGCTGGATCGATGTGTGACGATGCGAGAGATAGGCCTTCGACAATCAGCTGTCTGACACGCTGGGAGTCATTTATCACGGGCTGTGTGGGCTTCCAGTCGTCTGTAAGGCGCCTGTCTCTCACAATCGTCCCGTCCTCAGAGGCACAATCAAAAGTTGCTACGTCACTTAGTTTAAATTTTAAAGGAGAGAAAAATCAGAACAGCTTTCAAATATCAAAATATTTTGCAAAAAGAAAGCAAAAATCAAATGATCATGAATATATCTCCCGATCATGGCCATCCATCAACGGCTACTAATTTCAGATGGCAACCAGCCATGAGACATAGCCTAAACGGGAGGCTGTGGATTTACATCCAGAGTATCACAGTTCACATCATAATCCAGTCAAGATGTACATCCGTGCTTGCAAAAGGTCCGGTCGTTCTGATTTTTTTTATATGTTGTTAGGACCTAAACCAATATTAAAAAACCAGATTTGCAATTTCAAAAGTGCTGTGCGAGCGGCGGTGTACCCAAAAAACCATGAAAATTTCGGACTTTTTTAAGGTTTTGCTCAATATCTCAGTGAAGGAAGGGTTTGACCGCTATCGTCACTCTATATACTTTTAAAATAGACTAAATTTACTACAATTTGAGACCAGGGGTAGCTCCATACAGCCATTGGTTCCATGATACAGTTCTTCGCGAAAATAGGCAATTTTTTCCAAGGAAATCAAACTGCCAAGTTTAAGTTTTAAATTAATCTTTCGACTTTAGTATATCCACCCATTCATGTCCCCACCTTCTTTCACTTCTCTACACCACAATATCTCCGTAACAACAACAACAACAACAACAACAATAATAATAATAATAATAATAATCATAATAATAATAATAATCGTATGGCCTCAGCTACCGTGTGCAGACATTTCAATTTCATGCCACCTGGCTGTCTGCTCGTCAATTCGTTTTTACTCTAGGCCTACTATATGGCAAACCGAGGAAACCGAAACTCTTTTGGGCGTCCATGGCTGAGATTTAATTAATTTTGTCGGGTAAAGAAAAAAGGTGTCACCAGAGATCTCTTACATGCCGACATCGTACGACTGGACTTTCTTCCACCCTTGAAAAATCCGACTACCTCTGCCGAGTTTGAACCCGACTATCTTGGGATCCGGAGGCCGAAACTCTACCACTGATCTACAGAGACAGCATACAGCAGTGATGGTACTTAATTACAGTCACTCTTTTCAGAATATATTGGAAGCTTCTGTACAATATGAAATATTATATGAAATTACGTCCCTTTCGTAGACAGCTGCCCTGATCATCCCAAGATGCTCGTTCAGGAGATAAACGCACTGTGCGTGGCTTTGTTACCACCGAATTTAACATTCAAACTACAGCCCGTGGACCAAGGGGTAATAAAAGAAACTTGAAGCATTTCCGTAGGAAGAGCGCTGTTCAAAGAATACTGAGAGGAATTGAATCCGAAGAGTCATTAACAGACATTAATCTACTACAGCCGATAAGAATGCTAAGTAAATCGTGGGCTGATGGGAAGCAGGAAACAATTAAACTGTTTCCGCAAAGCAGGATTTTTGGAAGGTGACTAGGAGCTTCGGAACACGAAGAGGGGGAAGTCACTCCTGTTCCCGAAGAATCCGTGGAATATCAGCAGCATGTTAACTGCGAAGCTAATTTCGAGGCTTTCATACATGAGGACTATGACGTTATAGTGGCTCCTACGGATACTGTCAACGCTGCTGCCGAGCAAGAAGAAGAATAAGAAGAAGAATAGGATGATGATGATGATGATGATGATGATGATGATGATGATGATGATGATTCCCAACAAGTAGAGTTGGAGCTGCGTTCTCCTGTACCGTGAGCAGACCAGGCGTTAAGTGCAGTGGCTATTTTCCGATTGCACATACAGAGTCAGCCAAATGTAAATGATCAAGTGTTTTCACAGCAATAAATGTTGAAAAGCGTGTGGAAGAAAAGAAGGTTAACAGTAAGAAACAGAAGACACTAACGGACTATTTTTCCAAATGTGTTAACGGAGGTATACTTCTTGTTTCACTGCTGTATGTACTGTATTTTGTCTTCTCTTAAGTTACTACGAAGGGCGTACTATATTGTTTTACACTTTATTTTTTCTACCCAAATGAAGTACATTACACATCAGTTGTTACGTCCACCTTCTCAATATAATCTCCTTGTAACTGTATGCACTTTTATCATCGATGTCTCAGTCTCTCCAGACCTTCCTGAAGCCATTCCTTCGGAGTGTTGCGCACCCCTGCCTTGACATCTGTGTCCAGTTCTGCAAAATTCGCAAAACGGCGACCACGCAGAGGTTTCTTCATGTTCCGGAACAGGTGATAATCGCTTGGTGCCAAGTCAGGAGAGTATGGTGGGTGTGGCAGCACCGTGAATTCCATTTGATCAATGGGAGCGGCGGTCTCTCGGCTAGTGTGGGGCAGGGCATTGTCATGTTGCAGAAGCACACCTTTAGCCCATTTTCCTGGCCACTTAGTTTGAATGGCACGACGTAAGGGCTTAAGGGTTGCCACATATGTTGCACTGTTAATCGTGGCTCCAAATTCCAGCCAGTCAATGAGGATGATGCCCTTTGTGCCCAGAACACTGTCGTCATTCGCTTGCCAACTGATGGCACTGTTCGATATTTCTTTGGTGGTAGACGTCCCTTATGCTTCCATTGCATCGATTATCGTTTCGTTTGAGGCTCATGGTAATGGAGCAATGTCTCATCACCAGTCACAAGCCTAGCCATTACTGTATGTCGGCTGGATGTTGATCATGGCTTTACAAAAGTTCTCTGCACAAGTCCACATGCCTCTGCTTTTCATTTGCAAACAAGGGTCTAGGCACCCACGTAGATGACACCTTCCCCAACTGTAAGTGGCCGTGCACGATCCGCTGCAGGGTGTTTCGGCTAATTCCCGTGCCTGCCTCCATTTCCATAAATGTGATGCACTTGTTTCCTTGGATGACCTGTTCCACCGGGCAATGTTGGCTGGTGTTGACACTGTCACATTCCTTCCAGAGCTGAGTCCCTTGTCCACCGATGTGCGCCCTGTTTTCCAAACTTCCACCCAGCTGTAAACTGTTTTCCATGATGGCGCATGTTCTCCACAGACTGCCACCAAGCGCCGATAAATTTCTGCAGTGGGCACGCGTTCTTTCCATAGAAACCAGGTCGTATAACGCTGTCCCTGACGGTCGCTTTCCATGCTGTATGCTCCTACGCTGACAGTGTTGTTATAAAATGGCTATGACGAGTGCATTCGTTGGCCCCTGTGCGTGTGCTGCTAGCAAACGGTGGAACAAGACATTAGTTACAGGTCAGCACCTTCAAAAGTGAAATGTGAACCATGCCCGGACGTACAAAAAATAAAGTGTAAAACAATATATATTCGTATAATAAGAGTTATTAAGGTGATGCCGCAAAATATGAGTTTATTTGTATATTTTTAAATACTGTCAAAAATATAGTAGTATTCATTGTAAGTCCGTAGACACACATGATTCAATTATGCGCTACACATGCTCGAAAACGGTATTCCTTATATCTCGAAATTTCGATAACTCGAAATAAAATTTTGCTCCCGACGTGATTCGAGCTATGGAGATTTCACTGTATTCTTATTCTTCTACTTAATCCGTTTTTCCTCCAGGGTTGGTTTTTCCCTCGGACTCAGAGACGAATCCCGCCTCTATAGCCTCAAGGGCAGTGTCTTTGAGCGTGAGACTTTCGGTCGGCGGATACAACTGGGGAAGACAACCAGTACCTCGCCCAGGCTATGCTGAACAGGGGCCTTGTGGGGAATGGGAAGATTGGAAGGGATAGACAAGGTAGGGAAAGGGAAGCGGCTGTGGCCTTAAGTTAGGAACGATCCCGGCATTTGTCTGAATAAGTGGAAAACTACGAAAAACCACGGTAAACCACTTCGAGGATGGCTGAGGTGAAAATCCCACCCTCTACTCAGTCGACCTCTCGAGGCTGAGTGGACCCTTTTCCAGCCCTGGTACTACTTTTCAAATTTCGTGGCAGAGTGCGGGTGTGGCAGCTAATCACACTAACCACTACACCACGGAGGCGACCAAGAAGTAAATCACAAGTAAAAATGACTAAGAATGTAACGTTACAAGTAATTCCCTTTCTTTTACTCAGTTACTTCCCAACTCTGGTTTTCTTTATTCCTCACTGCATTTACTTATATTTTATGCACTTGCTTGTTTCTTACCCGACCAGGTCAGGGACGTTTATCCTTGACGTGAGGGTTGTTTCAATGTCCAATCTGCCTATGTGATTACAATTGAGCCGTTATCTAACGGTGGCATTGCAACCCCGGTGTATAAAATCCGTAATAACGGCCAAGAGGATTGGTAATCTTCATGTTTTCAGGGTGAGCAGCGATCACTTTAAACTTTGACTGGTTGATTCCTATATCTCGGAGGCTAGGTGTTCGTGTTCATCTTCAAACCTCCACAGTAATGGACATATTGCTTCCAGCAATCAGCGAGCAAACAGAAGAAACACCAAACCCCCGATGGGCCTACCAAGTGGCGCTACTCAGCTCGAAGACCTGCAGATTACGACGTGTGTGGTCAGTGCGAAGAATCCTTTCGGTTGTTAATCCCGGTTTTCTAAACGGGGGCCGCCATCTCACCGTCCGACAGCTCCTTAATTGTGTAGGCTGAGTAGACCCGCAACCAACCCTCGGGTCAAGGATAAACATCCCTGACCTGACCAGGAACCGAACTCGGGGCGTCCGGGTAAGAGGCAGGTCAGTATTTCAAATAGCTTAATTTTGCCGATGTCATTTCGTGGAGACATTGCTCCATAGTTATGTGCAACCTGCTAAGAAAATAATGTATTGCGGGCAAATACAATAGGGACAATACCCGACACTTCCGGATTTGGCCTTGTTAAAATGGGAGATAATTCGCAAGTGGCGCTCCTAGTGGCGAGGCCTGAAAATTCGCGCTAAATTCAAATATCAATGGAAATTTATATACGGAAATGGATAAATAAATTACGTCTAGAAAGAAAGTGTTGTTAAAATATTAACTTCAAAGTTGCTAAAGCAATTCTGGATACATGAATGAAGAATTATTTAACAGGTTATTATTTAAAGACTGAAATTAGACGTATAATCAAGATGTGAAGTGGACTGCTGTGAAAGGGCTTGATCATTCATTTATGCATTACTTTTTTAGCTTTAGCATACCTGCCTGAACTTTCACGGCTAGATTTGTCTTTTTTCCTCATTTAAAAGCAATGTACATCACATTAGGACACTTGTCAAGAAAAATATCGGCACATTCCTTACACACATGATTCAATGAATTTACGTTTAAGAGCTGGACAATTTTCCTTTTAACTTGAAGCCTACTAACAGAAAGAAAATCTATAAATTTAGCCGCAAAACACTTAAAATTTCCCTAAAAGCAATACTTGCCATTACATTAGGGCAAAGCAAATTTGCATTATCATCACATTTCTTAAATCACTCATATTTTCTTCAGTGCTTGACAACGCATTACGGCATTCCAAATGGGGTAACTTGGAACACAACCAGCCACATTCATATGCATATGCATTTTCCTGAATTAAAAAAACCCACAGATCACACCTACAACAACACATCGGTATTGAAGGTTAACTGCTGCATTAATACAATAAAAAGCCTTATTATATTTTAAGCCAGTTAAAATATGGGTCGCGCAGATCAGAAATTTAGGAAGTAGGCCTAGGCCTTCTATAAAAATATCTTTGTAACTGGAAGAATATATATGCAAACACAGTATTTATTTACATTTTCTTCGCACGAGGGAAACGGAAGAAAGGCCGCGAATCCTTTTGCACTTCATAGGCATTGCAGCCAAACGCAGCACATATGTTTACTCTCATATTGGCAGGAGATATAAAGCAATGACACACGCTACTATTTACTTACGTCAACTTAATGCAAACGCATAAATAATCCCCAAAACTTCACAAACAAATACACATGCTCTTATGATAGAATCAGTAACTCTCAGGTCACTCCGCTAGATAGAGCTCTAATCGCTGTCCCTCGATATCTCGCAGAGTGTCGTGTATTGTCTCTACTGTATTTGTTTCGGGCTAGCGACAAGCCTTCGCCTCCAATTATTATTGGAGTGGTCATTTCAGTAATTCAAGTTATTTGCTTTACGTTCGACTGACTGCTTTTACGGTATTCAGAGGTGCCGGAATTTTCTCCCCCATGTGATCTTTTAAGTACCAGTAAATCTACCGACACGTCCGACTCGTTGGCTGAATGGTCAGCGTACTGGCCTTCGGTTCAGAGGATCCCGGGTTCGATTCCCGGCCGGGTCGGGGATTTTAACCTGCATTGGTTAATTCTAATGGCCTGGGGGCTGGGTGTTTGTTCTGTCCCCAACATCCCTGCAACTCACACACCACACATAACACTATCCTCCACCACAATAACACGCAGTTACCTACACATGGCAGATGCCGCCCACCCTCATCGGAGGGTCTGCCTTACAAGGGCTGCAATCGGCTAGAAATAGCCACACGAAATTATTATTATTACCGACACGAAGTTGACGTGTTGGAGCATCTTCAAATACCACCGGACTGATCGAACCTGCCAAGTTGTGGGCGGAAGGCCTGCACCGCCACTCGGTCCGGCAATTAGATTATGTTTACGAGGTCTACAATGTCTTTCATTTTCTTACAATTCTTTTGTTGATGCATTAATGCATAGATATAGAAAAGGTATACGATAGTGTCCCCAGAGAGAAGGTTTGAGAAACCATGGTTAAAAAGAGACTCGGAAGAGAAATGTTAGAAATGGTGCAAGCAATGTACAACAACTGACCCCAGTTGGGAAGACAGATTGGTTCAGAAATAAGACTGAACTAAGATAGGGGAGTTTGCTATCACCTCTTTTGTTTATTATGGTCATGGACGAAATTGTAAAGGGAACAAAGGAAGCCTGTGGAGATGAAGATACTGCTATTTGCAGATGATGTTGTGATCTGGGGAAAGAACAGTAAAGAAGTGCAACAACAGCTAGATGTACTGAACGAAAAAAATGAGAAGGATGGCATGAAATTCAGTACAGGGAAAAGCAAGACTATGGTGATGTCAAGAGGGGAAAGGGAAGGAAAGGGCACTGTGAAAATTGGAAGTCAGAGTCTGGAAATTGTGGACAGCTGTAGGTAAAGACCTAGGAAGTGAATTGATGCAAAATGCTAGGGTGGACATGGAGATTAGCAGGAGGGTGTAGCAGAGTAATGCATTCTACCAAAGTGTAAGAAAACTTGTTTGGAGCAAAGAAGTACCAAGGGAAAGTAAAGAGATAATGCACAAAATATAATATGTACCCATACGGACTTATGCAGCTGAGACTTGGACTTTGACCAGCAGGCAAGAGAGTAGAATTCAAGCCAGTGAGATGAAATTCCTAAGAAGTATGATAGGAAAGACAAGGAAAGGCAGAGTGAGAAATGAAGATTTTAGTAAGGAAGTTGGGATAGGAAAGCTGAATGAGAGAATTGGAAAGAATAAACTAAGGTGGTTTGGACATGTAGAGAGGATGGAGGAGAATATAATTCCAAGACAGATGGTGGAGGCAAAGTGCGAGGGCAAGAGAGCAAGAGGAAGATCTAGAACAAGTTAGATTGAATCAGTGAAGAGCGGCGTAAGAAGACGAAATTTAGACTGGGACAAGATCATGGAAACGGAATGGTAGAAGGAAAGAGGAAGATGGAGAAGTGCCATAAATACCCCGACCCTGCAGGAGCTGGATAAGGGGAAATGATTATGGTGATGATTAATTTCTCTTTCGTCGGAATTCTTTATCTATCCCGCGGGGCATTTATGTGTACCCAGAGGCTACTGAAAGGGGGGACAATGAACATTCTATACTCGTCCTCTCGTCTTCTTAGTGCATAATCGTATCCATGATTCTGTGGTTTTCCGTGCTGCCGAGAAAATGTACTGTTGCGAACTTTTAAAGTGGTTGGTTGGAAAAATTAAAAGTTAATAGGAGATAATTTGATAGGCCGACCTCCACGAGCTTTCACAGGGATTTCTCCGTCACTTTGCATACCCTCCCTTCCTGTAGTCTGTATATTTACTTATCAAATGTTCGATCCATTTCCTTCATTTCCTTCCTTACCATAGATTTATTCATCATTTTTCTCTCTTGATTTACTTGTCTTTCTTTTGTTCTTCTCATTTCTTCCTGTAGTTTCTTCTACCTACGAGGTATTTTGCCTTTCTTCTTTTCGTCTTTCAATCCTTCGTTTACCCGTTGTTTCTTTCCTTTGGGAACATTCTGTAGTCTCCTCTAGAATATATTTCATTTCCACGCCGTTCAGAGTTAATTCCATTGTATGTTAAACATCCGGTGGAACTTAGAAGCATCGAGCATTGTAAACCCCTGAAGTGGCGTGCTTTGTGTCATACAAGAGACCGGAAACAAGATGGCGACGTGCGCATGGGTCGATAGATGATCATCTGTGAGTGAACATGGCTAGTGGTGAGGTCGAGACCTCTAAACATCTGCGTACAGTATCAAGCATTGTTAATACTTCGCCCTTCACAAACCTCTTCGTGCAGGTCATACTGTTTTGTTTTACAGTTAACTTCATGACACGTGTGGTATTGACAATGGCAGAATTGAATTTCAAATTGTTCCTTGATAGAACCATCACGAGCAGAGAACCAGTTATACTGGAATACGATTTATTTATTTATTTATTTATTTATTTATTTATTTATTTATTTATTTATTTATTTATTTATTTATTTATTTATTTATTTATTTATTAAACTTAATTTAGAACCTCCGTGGGTCAGGCGGCAGTGCACCGGCCTCTCACCGCTGAGTTCCGTGGTTCAAATTCCGGTCATTTCATGTGAGATTTGTGCTGCATAAAATGGAGGCGGGACAGGTTTTTCTCCCGGTACTCCGTTTTTTTCTGTCATCTTTCATTCCAGCAACACTCTCCAATATCATTTCATTTAATTTCATTTGTCAGTCAATAATCATTGCCCCAGAGGAGTGCGACAGTCTTCGGCAGCCGGGACAATTCGTATCTTCGCCGATACATGGGGACTTCATTCATTCCCTTTCTGACCCGGTCGAATCACTGTAAACAGGCTGTGGATTTTCATTCATTTTCATTTTGGTTTATTTATTTATTTATTTATTTATTTATTTATTTATTTATTTATTTATTTATTTATTCTGGAAACGAAAACAGCAATGTGCCGTATTAGCCTACACAGTTCTGCAGTGAAAAAGATGTTTACAATGGAGTAGCAGAATGTAAACTTAAACAGAATATAAATGAAAAAGCAACAGAGAAAAATTAACTAATCACGGACGTAGTGGAAGAACAATATAACTGTAGGGACACAAAAATCTATATATATAATGAGAGTTTTGTCTGTACATTGCTCAAAATTTAAAAAGGATGGTATTTATGTATCGGTCGTGTCCACAGTAACAAGGAAATGCACTTTTTAATTTTCCGGTCTGTCTGTCTGTCTGTCTGTCTGTCTGTCTGTCTGTCTGTCTGTCTGTCTGTCTGTCTGTCTGTCTGTCTGTCTGTCTGTCTGTCTGTCTGTCTGTCTGTCTGTCTGTCTGTCTGTCTGTCTGTCTGTCTGTCTGTCTGTACACGCATCACTAGAAAACGGCTTAAGAGCACTTAATGAAAATCGGTATGCAAAGTCAGGGAATAAGTCGCTACAATCTAGGGCATAAATAATTTTATTCACGCAGATAGAAATGGTAG
Source organism: Anabrus simplex (assembly GCF_040414725.1). Lineage (NCBI taxonomy): Eukaryota > Metazoa > Arthropoda > Insecta > Orthoptera > Tettigoniidae > Anabrus > Anabrus simplex. The sequence goes on from NC_090265.1 coordinate 729,635,581, forward strand.
CTTAGGGGAAGGCCTAAAATTTAATTTTCAAATATTTATGTTATTAGTGGTCCTATCTTAATGAAAATTGGTATGCAAAGTCGGGGAATAAGTCTCTATAATCTAGGCTATAGATAATTTTATTCATGCTGAGTGAAATGGTAGTTTAGGGGAAAGCCTAAAATTTATTTCTCAAATGTTTATGTTATTAGGGGTCCTGTCTTAATGAAAATTGGTATGCAAAGTCAGAAAATGGGCCACTACAATCTAGGCTGTAAATAATTTTACTCACACTGAGTGAAATGGTAGTTCAGGGGAAGACCTAAAATTTAATTCTTAAATATTTGTTATTAGTGGTCCTGTCGATAAATACTGCATAACTAAAGTTATATAGTATTAAATTTCCGATCATTTATGTCTTACACATTTTTACCGTACCGGCTATGATAACAGAGATATTCATGAATTTGGATTTTTCTTGCTTTGAGTCCATATCAGCGCCGAGTCACGAGAAAATGGGTGAACAGAATTTAATGAAAATCGGTATGTAATGTTGGGGAATAAGGAACTACAATCTACGCTGTAAATAATTTTATAAGACGCCCTAATATCACAGAGTTGAAAGAAAACTAAATGTGAAGGCCTCATAAAATTGATCAACAATAACATGACATTGACCATTGTTTGTTGTGATATGCTTTGTGTCTTCTGTTGCCACTCATTTACGATAGATGGGATTACTGTTGCGTACAGAGTATTTTTTTTTAAATTTGCTGTACGTCGCACAGACACAGATAGGTCTTATGGCGACGGTGGGATAGGAATGGGCTGGGAGTGGGAAGGAAGCGGCCGTGGCCTTGATTAAGGTTTAGCCCCTGCATTTGCCTGGTGTGAAAATGGGAAACCACGGAAATCCATCTTCAGGACTGCCGACACTGGGGTTCCAATCCACTATTTCGCGGATACAAGCTCACATCTGCGCGCCCCTAACCGCATGGCCAACTCGCCCGGTCGTACCGAGTATAACAGCCTGCCTGAATATTGGCGGGAAGTACCTGGGGAGTTAGATAACTTAGATAACACTGTGGTTCATCATAGCATTCGAGCTATTCAATCCCTACTCTGTGGCACTGATTGGAATGAGCAGTGTGCTCACATAAACAATGGCAGAGGAGTGTTCACGGCTGTCTGCGGCCTGGTCATTCCAGTACTGGGACTTTGGACTGTTATATCGGCACCGCAGTACTGTTCATTAAAAGTGAGAAAAATGTGCGGTTTTCATTTGATCGAGTATTTTCATTGTTTTTAATCGCTACATTCCTACTGACGTTTTTTGTAATGATCTAATGACCTATGTTGACTTCAGTTAGAAAACCACAAAGACGGTCTTTCTGATGATCCCGTAGCGAAGCACGGGTACATCAACTAGTTAACAATAAAAATAATGGCAAATGAAAAGAACGAGGAAAATTAGATTGAAAGTAAAACGAAGAGAATAACTTATGGCACAGTACGATAAATACAGATATGACACATAAGTAACGGTATAGTACAGCGAAAAATAAATATATTGCATTATATATAATAGAGGGAACAGCAACGAGAATAGAAAAAGGGGAATATTAGGGAAAGGAGGTAGGTTAAGTTAAGGAAGATTTGATTAAAGGAGGCATACGAAGAAAAATCGTCCAAGTTCCTGTCAGAAGATAAGGAGTTAAGGAGGGTTGGAACAAGAGAGACTTGGGAATATGAATGAGGGGGGGACATGCGCAGAAAAGAAGGATGTAGGCACAGGAGAACGAAATAAACAGCGTTATATAGAAATGTAAGATAGGTTCCTTTACTGCGAGAAGATAACGGGTGAAGGTTTATTTTTTATCCAGTATCCGATCGCTGCTCAAGTTGCGACAATCAGATACGCTGGCTCTAAAAATGGCACAGAAGAATGACTGTACCCGGTCAACGTAACTAAAATTAGTGGGTGATGAGGTAGACCAAATGGGAGACGCGAATTCAATAATCGGTAGTATGCAAGATACGTAGAAGGCTCTGAGGGCGTGGATATCGGTGATGTCTATATAGCAAACGGAGAAGTGACATCGCTCGTTTGTATACGGGGGTGTAGGTGTGAGTAGGGAAGTGAATGAGCCATTACCTTAAGTTTTACTGTCAACTGTCTGCCTCTTATCCGGAGGACCCGACGTCGATCCCCGGCTAGGTTCAGCGATTTTTACCGGAATCTGAGGGCTAGTTTCAGGTGAACTCAGGCTGCTATAGAACAATTTAGAAGCTATCTGACGGTGAGATAGCGGTTCCGGTCTAGAAAGCCAAGAACAAGGGCCAAGACGATTCGTGGTGTTGGCCACACGACACCCCGTAATCTGCTGGCCTTAGGGCTGAGCAGCGGTCGCTTGGTAGGCCAAGTCCCTATGAGACTGTACCGCCATAGGGATTGGTTTGGCTTTTAGTTCTTAGTAGAGAGATGATTTATTTTACTTGGCGAAGTTATCCTACCTTACAGTTAAGTAGGGTAGTATTGAAAATACACTGGTAACATGAAATATGAACCTAGTTCCTGCCCTGCTATAGTGAACTGATTGCCTGTACATCTAGTATACAAAATAAAAGGACATACTGTTTCCTAAGTAGAATAATGCTATAATACCTGTGTAATATCAATCTGCACTTAGGGCTGTTGTCCAGGTGGCAAATTCCCTAACCTTCTGTTCTTAAATGATTCCAAAGAACTTTACAATTGATCGAACATCTCCCTTGCTAAATTAATCCAATCCCTAACTCCCCTACCTCTAAACGAATATTTACCCCAATTTGTCCTCTTGAACTGTATCTTCATATTGTGACCTTCCTACTTCTGAAAGCTCCACTCAAACTTATTCAACTACTAATGTCATTCCACGCCATCTCTCTTCTGACAGCTCGGAACATACCACTTACTCGAACAGCTCGTCTCCTTCCGAGCCCAAACTTCGCGACATGTTTGTAACGCTACTCTTTTGCTGGAAATCACCTAGAAAAAAATCGAGCTGCTTTTCTTTGGATCTTTTCCAGTTCTCGTATCAAGTAGTCCTGGTGAGGGTTCCATAGTTGGGGTCTTACCAGAGACTTATATGCCCCCTCCTTTACATTCTTACTACAACTCCTAAATACCCTCATAATCATGTGCAGAGATCGGTAACTTTTATTTACATTCCCATTTATGTGATTACCCCAATGAAGATATTTCCACATATCAACACCTGGGTGCTTACAGTGATCCCCATAAGGAACTTTTACCCCATCAAGACAGTAATTAAAACTGAGAGCTATCCAGTAATCGGGAGATAGTGGGTTCGAGCCCCACTGTCGGCAGCCCTGAAGATGGTTTTCCGTGGTTTCCTATTTTCACTCCAGGCAAATGCTGGGGCTGTACCTTAATTAAGGCCACGGCCGCTTCCTTCCCATTCCTAGGCCTTTCCTATCCCATCGTCGCCGTAAGACCTATCTGAGTCGGTGCGACGTAAAGCAAATAGTAAAACTGAGAGGACTTTTCCTATTTGTGAAACTCACAACCAGGCTTTTAAACCCCTTCACCATATACCATTGCTTGCTCTCTATCTCACAACACTGTCGAATTCCTTTTGCAGTCGCCCCCTATTTACTATTCTATACAGTATGACATCATCAGCAAAGGTCCTTATCTGTAATTCCAGTTCCTTACTCATATCATATACATAAGAAAGCACAGAGGTCAATAGTACAGCCTCGCGGGACCCCCCTTTTAATCATTACAGGATCAGATAACGCTTCACCTACTCTAATTCTGTGAGTTCTGTTTTTCGAGATCATCCATTCAGTCACTTTTCGTCTATTCCAATAGCCCTCATTTCTGTTAATAATCTTCCATGATCTACCCTGTCAAACACCTTGGGAACGTCAATAGCGATACGGTCCATTTGACCGGGCGAGTTGGCCGTACGGTTAGGGACGCGCAGCTTTGAGCTTGCATCCTGAAGATAGTGGGTTCAAGCTACTCTGTCGGCAGCCCTGAAGATGGTTTTCCCTGCTTTCTCATTTTCACACCAGGCAAATACTGGGGCTGTACCTTAACTAAGGCCACGGCCACTTCCTTCCCACTCATTCCTATCCCATCGTCACCATAAGACCTTTCTGTGTCAGTGTGACGTTAAGCCAATTGTAAAAAGAAAAAACAGTACACTTGACCTCCAGAATCTAAAATATCTGCTATATCTTGCTGAAAGCCTACAAGTTGAGCCTCACCTGCCTCTATCAAACCAGTTAGTAAGTTCGCAAACGTTTCTAATATAATCAGAAAGAATGCTTTGCCGGAGCTTACAAACAACACATGTCAAGCTCACCGGCCTGTATTTATCCGCTTTATCTTTATAGCCATTTTCTTTGTACACTGGGGGTACAATTCCACCTCTCCATATATACAAACAGCAATCAAATAAGTATTTCAGATATGGCACTATGTCTTAACCCATTGGTTTCCTGAAGGGATTGTGGATTTTTCTCTGATTTGTGTTATGCGATGGTTGTCCAGTTGTACTTTATCTTAAACGAATAATTACTACCTGCTAGAGCAGTGATACTCAAACTTTTCCAGCTGACGCCCCCCCCCCTTTTTCAGATACCGGTGGTCATCACTCCCCCGCCCCCCCCCACCCGTCGCTTCTATAACCTCTCCGATAAACTGACGTGGAGGATATAGACCTAACCTAATGACACTACATAATGAATTATTACATTATTCAAGTATTTATGAAAATATAATATGTAGTACATGCTTTATATCTATGAGATATTAGCTTCATTTTAGCACAATACAAAGAAAACACTTTTACAATAAATCCTTAAATTAGTCAACAAATGTCAGTGAGAGGGTTGACACTGTTTTGTCTTGGTAAGATTCGGTATGTTTGGTTTGATATTTGACAGAGCACAGCGGAGATCACTTGCAACATCTATCCGACAGCGCTGCTTTGTTTTTATGACACTCAGCGTTGAAAATCCCGACTCACATAAATAGGGGCCTATGTCGTTGAGAATGGGACAATGACACGCTATGCTACTTTGGCTATTTCAGGATACACTGCAAGACAGTTTACCCAAAAGTCGCCCAGTCCTAATATTTTGTAATCATCTTTTAGCTTTGAATCACACTTCATATCTATGGCTTCTGCTTGAAGTTGTGCTGGCAGTGCTTCAATGTCAATGGCAAACGGATTTCTTGTTAACATCCAGGACCATTCATCTGACGAGATATCAGGAAAGTAGATTGAATTCTTGTGCCAGGGAATCCAAATGTGACTGAATTTGCACATTAAGTTTATTACGATCACGTTAATTTTCCGGCAAAATGTAAATAAGGCGGTGAAAGGATGAAAAGTTGTTCAACTGAAGCCAGCGTTTCTATAACTGTATTTTTTCCAGGAAGGCTCTGATGGCATCATAAGCAACCATAATATTGGACTTTTTGCCTTGGAGCTTTAAGTTCAAACTGTTCAAAGCTTCAAAAAAATCGCAAAGATATGTCAATGGGACGATAAAATTGGCATCAGTAAACACTTCATACAGATCGTTCTTACCTTCACCAAGAAGAAAAATTTCAACTTCAGACTTTAATTCAAACAGCCGAGCCAATATGGTCCCTTTTGATAGCCAGCGAACCTCTGTGTGGAAAAGGAGAGTTTGTGATCGACTTGAAGGTCAGCACAAAGGGCTTCAAACAATCTTGTCTGTACAGAACTTGTCTTCACAGAGTTCACAATAATTATTCTTATAGCGACTTTTAGAGTGTGATTAAAATCTTGGTGCAAGGTTTTGGCCGACAAAGCCTGCCTGTGAATTATACAGTGGGTTCCCATGATGTTTGGATTTTTATCTTTGGCCAATTTGAGAAACCCAGAACATGACCCAATCATAGCAGGTGCACCACTCGTACATACACCCACTACATTTTTCCAGGAAAGTCCATGTTCTTGGAAAAAACTATCGATGGCAGAAAACACATCACAAGTTTTCGAAGCTGTTTTCAAACATTGGGAGAATAACATTTCTTCTCTTAAAATTCCACTGTAGACAAATCGGCAATATACAATCAGTTGACAACAATGGGCCACATCGGTTGTTTCATCACACTGAATTGAAAACACTGGAGATGCTTTCACCTTCTCCAAAATTTGCGTTTTAATGTCTTCTGACAGTTCTTGAAGTCTACACTTCACTGTGTTATCAGAAAGAGAAATTTTAGACAATATCTGCCTGCTCCCTTCACCCAAAACTATATTTGCGACTAATAACATACATGGCTTAATTAATGTTTCCCTAACTGTGTGTGCTTTCTTTGTCTTTGGCAATCAGAACAGCTAGTTCATATGATGCTTCCACTGCTTTCTCATTTTCTTGGTTAAAAGTAGGCTACTCGATGAATCTAATTTCATACGTTTTAGTGAGTTGAGTTTAGTTGCAAAAAAAAACATCTGTGGGTTTGTCTTTTAAGCCCGAATGATTCGTGTTTAAATGTCTCTGCAAACGCACTGGCCTCATCGCATCGTTACTCAGAACACAGTGGCAGATTACGCATTGAGGCTGTTGTATTCCGTTCCGTTCAACGACTGTAAAGCCATATTTAATGTAGTCATCACTGTACAGTCTCTTCTTGGACATCGTTATCACTGTTTTTTTAAGTCACAATATTAAATAACACAATGCACACAGTCGCACTTTTACAGCGAAGCATACACAACACTCACAATAAACAACTTGACAGACACATCCACTGCGAAAGTATACGAGGCACAGAATCAACAGTCGAATGGCCATTACTGCGCCATCTCTGATGAGACAGTTGTACTATGTAGCTCTCGCCAATTTGACTGCAAGGGAAGAATAAGAATGTGTAGAGGTGGGAACAAAGCATCCAAGAACGAGCTACCCACAAAACGAGTCTACAGTATATGCCACAGAGTGGGAGGGAAGGAGGAACTTCCACTTCATTTTTTGCTTCTGAAACTCCTGTATTATTTGTTCTTCAGAGTTAATGTCGACTCCTGAATGTAGAAACTTATTGCCAGTTAAGATCTTTTCTATTATGTCACTGTTTCATTCATTGCTGTGGTTAATCATTAATTAGTTATGGCCAAAAATACCAGTAGGCCTACATAGAATTTCACGCTAGCCGTGAAAGCCTAACATGTTATATTAAATAAATTCATTATAATTTAGCCTTCTATTATTGCCTTACCTCCTGTTGTTCTCGCTAATAGATCAATTTGATATAATACCGACATTTATACGAGTACCTCCTTCATGTAATATATTTTGTTTATGAGAAAAACCTTGTACAGTATGTAAAAATAATACTGGAAAATGAAAGCAACTACTAGGCCTACATCGTTGATGAGTTGAAACATGTTGCGTATGGTCATAGTTTACTTTCACGCAAGTAGGTCCACAAAGTGTGCAACTAAACGTGCGTTGAGTGGTTTATTCCCGCACCTGCTCTCAGGCTTCATTTTGCTCCTCACAACACAGCAAATTCCTTATTTCATCTCCAACCTCGTGGCTCCGCAGAGGTTAGTGCCGACAGTTGGCAGTTGGCTTTTGAACGATTGACTTGGCACGTCAATAACTTGGGGAGATTCGAAAAATGTTTATTACACAAAATTGTAATATTCGAGTTTAAAAAAATAGTTCGGAAATCACTTCACGGCCCCCCTGATAAAGCCCCACGCCCCCCCCCCCCAGAGGGGGGTGCGCCCCCAAGGTTGGGAACCCCTGTGCTAGAGCATAGATGGGCAATAAGAGAGCCCTGCTCATGAGCGTGAGAAGAGCCGAGAGGAGCTCACTTGTAATAGTTTGTGCGGTAAAAACTAGATGGTGATATGCGGAGTCAAGGTGCAGGCAAAGCCACAACAATGTATAATGTTTATGCAGTATTCGTAAACAAACTTTTATGTTATTCTGCAGTATTTAAATGAGTACAGGCAGTAGCCAAACGAATATTTAATTATCACATGTCAAAATAATTAATTTTCTTTCCTATGCATAACCTTATGAAATGAATATTATTAAATTATTTACATAGCACAAGACATTTGTATATAAAATAACACACTTTGTTTCTTCACTTCTCCAGTTCGCTGAAGATACAGCAGTCCTTGCCCCCCCTCCCATCAGTCCAAGCCATGAACCGAATCCTTCAACCCTACATGAAATCCTTTACCTCCTGGTGTAACCGTTGGTACCTGCGCATTAACACCTCCAAAACCCAATCCATCTTACTCCGACCCCGTTGTGGCCGCCTATCCGCCACCCGAAATCCCGCACATCTCCGCTTCAAAATCAAAAAGACCCCCATTCGTCCGCAACCAACTTTGAAATACTTAGGCATCACCATCGACCAACACCTGTCCTTTCGTCCTCCCTTACTATGAAATCCAAAGCCGCCCGTACATCCCAGCTGCTTCGCCGACTGGCCGGCACCAGCTGGGGTCTCAACACGAAACTCCTCCTCCTTATCCATAAAACATTAATCAGAACCGCCGTCACCTATGGTCACCCTGCCTGGGCAGCCATCCCCCATTCCTGTCCCACCCTATACCAACCTCTTCTATCCATGGAACGTCGCCTGGTGCGCATTCGTCTCCGCCTCCCACCTCTGTATCATACCAAAGCCCCCCTCTATAACATCTTCCCCTTCCCCAGACTATACACCTACATCTCGCTACTGTTCTAAAGATTCCTCGATAATTCCCTGATTCCCAACAACCCTGTTACGTCCCCCCTCTGGTCACTACCCTTTAAGACTCCTCGACATACCCTATCTCGCTCCACTTTTACCACATCCTCATCCAACCCACAGACCGCCTACTCGCATAGAGAAGACTGCGTTTGGGTACCCTACGCACCCTCTCCACAGCAATAGCTGCCTAGTCCATCTCATAGGCCCCTCTTACTCTTTGATATTACGGTCCGTAAGACGCCACATCGGTGTCCGCCTCTGTGGTGTAGTGGTTAGTGTGATTAGCTGCCACCCCCAGAGGCCCGGGTTGGATTCCCGGCTCTGCCACGAAATTTGAAAAGTGGTACGAGGGCTGGAACGCGGTCCACTCAGCCTCGGGAGGTCAACTGAGTAGAAGGGGGTTCGATTCCCTCCTCGGCCATCCTGGAAGTAGTTTTCCGTGGTTTTCCACTTCTCCTCCAGGCAAATGCCGGGATGGTATCTAACTTGAGGCCACGGTCGCTTTCTTCCCTCTTCCTTGTCTATCCCTTCCAATCTTCCCATCCCCCCGCAAGACCCCTGTTCAGCATAGTACGTGAGGCCGCCTGGGTGAAGCACTGGTCATCCTCCCCAGTTGTATCCCCCGACCCAGCGTCTGTAGCTCCAGGACACTGCCCTTGAGGCGGTAGAGGTGGGATCCCTCGCTGAGTCCGAGGGAAAAGCCGACCCTGGAGGGTAAACAGATTAAGAAGACGAAGAAGAAGAAAGAAGAAAGAATTAAGACAAAATAGGCCTGTATTTTTGTATTGTTATATTTTGTGTATTTATATAACTAAACCAAATCCTCACCATGGCTAAAACACGAAACTAAATTAGTGATATAAATAAAAAACAAAAAACAATAAACAAAATAAATAAAAACGCAAATAAAGGGAACACAGAAAAACAAAAGGCCAAGACGCCCCCAATCATATATCCCATTCCCATCACCTCTATTTACCCTCTCCCACATATAGCACATCACCTTTAACCCACCACAATTCTCTTGGCCAGAGAGTAGGTGTTCCCTACTAAGTAGCCCGCCTCCCCCCTCAGGGGAGGAATGAAAGCTTCAATAGTAGTAGTAGTAGTAGTAGTAGTAGTAGTAGTAGATTCTTCACCATGCACTGAATAAAACAGTTAAGAGTTTAAATCTGTTTAGATACCCACCTCTTCACCAGTAGCGTAGATTACGGGGGTTGATAAGAAATACATTTTTATTCGATTTTATCCAGGTGAAACTAGGAATTGTCCACCTCTGTGGTGCTGTGGTGTAGTAGTTAGTGTGATTAGCTAACACCACCGGAGGCCCGGGTTCGATTCCCGGCTCTGCCACGATAATTGAAAAGTGGTACGAGGGCTGGAACGGGGTCCACTCAGCCTCAGGCGGTCAACTGAGTAGAGGTGGGTTCGATTCCCACCTCAGCCATCCTGGAAGTAGTTTTCCGTGGTTTCGCACTTCTCCTCCAGGCAAATGCCGGGATTGTACCTAACTTAAGGCCACGGCCACTTCTTTCCGTCTTCCTTGTCTATCCCTTCCAATCTTCCCATCCTCCACCAAGGCATAGCAGGTGAGGCCGCTTGGGCGAGGTACTGGTCATCCTCCCCAGTTGTATCCCCCGACCCAATATCTCAAACTCCAGGACACTGCCCTTGAGGTGGTAGAGGTGGGATCCCTCGCTGAGTCCGAGGGAAAAACCAATCCTGGACGGAAAGCAGATTAAGAAAAAGAAACTAGGAATTATACGATTTTAAGAAACAAATTTGTAAAAGCCCTGTTGTCTTATGGGATAAATCTTTCCTTCATTTTCTTCAATTATTAATAAAATTATTAGCGGAAATGCGCACAAAATGTCATTCGTCGCGGCTAACTGAATTGTATAGCGCCACAGCAAGTACTGGACACTTTGCATATGCTGTGAAGAAGGGTAGCAGACTTATATACAGTATACATTTATTTATTTATTTATTTATTTATTTATTTATTTATTTATTTATTTATTTATTTATTTATTTATTTATTTATTTATTTATTTTTGCGCCGGGCTGAGTGGCTCAGACGGATGAGGCGTTGGCCTTTTGACTCCAACATGGCAGGGGTCCTAGCTCGGTCCGGTGGTATTTGAAGGTTCTCAAATACGCCAGTCTCGTGTCCATAGATTTACTCGTCTGGGACAAAATTCCGGTACCTCGGGGTCTCCGAAAACCGTCAAGAAATAGTTAGCGGGGCGTAAAAGCAATATTATTATTATTATTATTATTATTATTCCTTTCTTTTCACCCATCTATGGGCGGCGATTGCACAACTCCCATTGCTTCCACAAGACTTTCTCCTTCCTCCTTCGCCAGTATTCCTTCATCCGTTGGTTTATTATTATTATTATTATTATTATTATTATTATTATTATTATTATTATTATTATTATTATTATTATTATTATTATTATTATTATTATTATTTTACCAAGGTATGGATTCTGATGAACTATTCACCCGCTTTCCACGAGCATTCGTCAGTCTTGCAGTCTCTTTAGTGTCTGTTAGTATCTTAGTGAGCAGTCAAATAATAAATAATTTTTTATATACGTATATTCACGTCTCTCTTCTCTTTAACTGTAATACATGCGCAAATTTGTTCTTTTGGTGGAACTTTTAATTCATAGAATTCTATCAAAATCTATAAACAAATTATTATTACCTTACTTAAGACTGTAAATTGAGAAACTTGAATTCTCTGGCGAACTTCGCTGAGAGCATAAAAAAATACCATTTTGTGCTATTCTATCCTTTTTTTTTGCCTTATCCCCACCTTACATCTAATTCACAATCCCCGTTACTGCTCTTCACTAGTTTTGAGAGTAGTGGAAGCAGCTGCTAAATTGCACCCTGCTCCTTCATTAGCCGTAATTGAGAGCCATGCAAGCAGCTGCTAGGCTGTACTCAGCTCTTCATTAGTCATAACTGAGAGCCATGCAAGCAGCTGCTAGGCTGTACTCTGATCTTCATTAGTTGTAACTGAGAGCCATGCAAGCAGCTGCTAGGCTGTACTCTGCTCTTCATTAGTCATAACTGAGAGCCATGCAAGCAGCTACTAGGCTGTACTCTGCTCTTCATTAGTCATAACTGAGAGACATACAACCAGCTTCTAGGCTGTACTCTGCTCTTCATTAGTCATAACTGAGAGCCATGCAAGCAGCTGCTAGGCTGTACTCTGCTCTTCATTAGTCATAACTGAGAGCCATGCAAGCAGCTGCTAGGCTGTACTCAGCTCTTCATTAGTCATAACTGAGAGCCATGCAAGCAGCTGCTAGGCTGTACTCTGCTCTTCATTAGTCATAACTGAGAGCCATGCAAGCAGCTGCTAGGCTGTACTCTGCTCTTCATTAGTCATAACTGAGAGCCATGCAAGCAGCTGCTAGGATGTACTCTGCTCTTCATTAGTCGTAACTGAGAGCCATGCAAGCAGCTGCTAGGCTGTACTCTGCTCTTCATTAGTCATAACTGAGAGCCATGCAAGCAGCTGCTAGGCTGTACTCTGCTCTTCATTAGTCATAACTGAGAGCCATGCAAGCAGCTGCTAGGCTGTACTCTGCTCTTCATTAGTCGTAACTGAGAGCCATGCAAGCAGCTGCTAGGCTGTACTCTGCTCTTCATTAGTTGTAACTGAGAACCCTGAAAGCAGGTGCTAGGCTGTACTCTGATCTTCATTAGTTGTAACTGAGAGCCATGCAAGCAGCTGCTAGGCTGTACTCTGCTCTTCATTAGTTGTAACTGAGAGCCCTGAAAGCAGGTGCTAGGCTGTACTCTGCTCTTCATTAGTTGTAACTGAGAGCCATGCAAGCAGCGGCTAGGATGTACTCTGCTCTTCATTAGTCATAACTGAGAGCCATGCAAGCAGCTGCTAGGCTGTACTCTGCTCTTCATTAGTCATAACTGAGAGCCATGCAAGCAGCTGCTAGGCTGTACTCAGCTCTTCATTAGTCATAACTGAGAGCCATGCAAGCAGCTGCTAGGCTGTACTCTGCTCTTCATTAGTCATAACTGAGAGCCATGCAAGCAGCTGCTAGGCTGTACTCTGCTCTTCATTAGTTGTAACTGAGAGCCATGCAAGCAGCGGCTAGGATGTACTCTGCTCTTCATTAGTTGTAACTGAGAGCCATGCAAGCAGCTGCTAGGCTGTACTCTGCTCTTCATTAGTCATAACTGAGAGCCATGCAAGCAGCGGCTAGGATGTACTCTGCTCTTCATTAGTTGTAACTGAGAGCCATGCAAGCAGCTGCTAGGCTGTACTCTGCTCTTCATTAGTTGTAACTGAGAGCCATGCAAGCAGCTGCTAGGCTGTACTCTGCTCTTCATTAGTTGTAACTGAGAGCCATGCAAGCAGCTGCTAGGCTGTACTCTGCTCTTCATTAGTCATAACTGAGAGCCATGCAAGCAGCTTGCTCTTCATTAGTTGTAACTGAGAGCCATGCAAGCAGCTACTAGGCTGTACTCTGCTCTTCATTAGTCATAACTGAGAGCCATGCAAGCAGCTTGCTCTTCATTAGTTGTAACTGAGAGCCATACAACCAGCTTCTAGGCTGTACTCTGCTCTTCATTAGTCATAACTGAGAGCCATGCAAGCAGCTTGCTCTTCATTAGTTGTAACTGAGAGCCATACAACCAGCTTCTAGGCTGTACTCTGCTCTTCATTAGTCGTAACTGAGAGCCATGCAAGCAGCTACTAGGCTGTACTCTGCTCTTCATTAGTCATAACTGAGAGCCATGCAAGCAGCTTGCTCTTCATTAGTCGTAACTGAGAGCCATGCAAGCAGCTACTAGGCTGTACTCTGCTCTTCATTAGTTGTAACTGAGAGCCATGCAAGCAGCTTGCTCTTCATTAGTCGTAACTGAGAGCCATGCAAGCAGCTGCTAGGCTGTACTCTGCTCTTCATTAGTCATAACTGAGAGACATACAACCAGCTTCTAGGCTGTACTCTGCTCTTCAGTAGTCATAACTGAGAGCCATGCAAGCAGCTTCTAGGCTGTACTCTGCTCTTCATTAGTCATAACTGAGAGCCATGCAAGCAGCTGCTAGGCTGTACTCTGCTCTTCATTAGTCATAACTGAGAGCCATGCAAGCAGCTTGCTCTTCATTAGTTGTAACTGAGAGCCATGCAAGCAGCTTCTAGGCTGTACTCTGCTCTTCATTAGTTGTAACTGAGAGCCATGCAAGCAGTTGCTAGGCTGTACTCTGCTCTTCATTAGTCATAACTGAGAGCCATGCAAGCAGCTACTAGGCTGTACTCTGCTCTTCATTAGTCATAACTGAGAGCCATGCAAGCAGCTACTAGGCTGTACTCTGCTCTTCATTAGTCATAACTGAGAGCCATGCAAGCAGTTGCTAGGCTGTACTCTGCTCTTCATTAGTCATAACTGAGAGCCATGCAAGCAGTTGCTAGGCTGTACTCTGCTCTTCATTAGTCATAACTGAGAGCCATGCAAGCAGCTACTAGGCTGTACTCTGCTCTTCATTAGTTGTAACTGAGAGCCATGCAAGCAGCTACTAGGCTGTACTCTGCTCTTCATTAGTTGTAACTGAGAGCCATGCAAGCAGGTGCTAGGCTGCACCATGGTCTTCATTAGTCATAACTGAGAGCCATGAAAGCAGCTGCTAGGCTGCACTCTGCTCTTCATTAGTCATAACTGGGAGCTATGAAAGCAGCTGCTAGGCTCCACTCTGTTTTTCATTAGTCGTAACTGAGAGCCATGAAAGCAGCTGCTAGGCTGTACTGTGCTGTTTCCATGTGGGACGAGGGCCACAGCACGAGTGACGACAACGAACACGAGGTCCGGAAACATGACGCCGGAACAGTCTGGACATGAAGTCAACTACATACGACGAAAAAGCGAAAAAGTGATAGTGAAGATAGAGACTTTACGTGCATTTTTGAGCAGAAATGTGTGAAAAATCATGTATATAATGTTAAATGTAGAATATAGAATGTATTAAGTAAGACGAAACCAAAGATCATACAAACTGGGTAATGTTATGTAATGTAAAACAGCGATAGTTGGTAAGAGTACCGGTTGTGACATCTAGGAATCGATAGTCATAAGTATGTACTTAAGACAAATACGGTAGAGACAATACGCGACACTGAGCGAGATTTCGAGGGACAGCTATTGGAGCTCTCTCTAGCGAGTAGACCTGAAAACTACTGATTCTGTCATAAGAGCACGTGTATTTGTGTGTGAAGTTTTTGGTGTTATTTATACGTTTTCAGTGAGTTGACATAATTAAATAGTAGCATGTGTCATTCCTTGATATCTCCTCTCAACATGAGGGGAAAGGTATGTGCTCTGTTTGGCTGCAGTAACCATGAAGTAGAGAAGAATGCGCTGTCTTTCTTTCGCTACCCTCGTGACAAGAAAATGTAAGTAATATTGTGTTTGCATATATATTCTTCCAGTGACAAAGATATTTTTATAGTACTTCATAGTCTTCTGACCTGGTCGACCCATATTTTAACTGGCTTAAAATATAATACGCATATTTTATTGTATAGTGCAGCAGTTAACCTTCAACACCGATGTGTTGTTGTAGGTGTGATTTGTGGGTTTTGAAATGTCACCGAAGTGATTTGGATAAAGTGTGCGAGAAAGAAGGGGACGTTACACTTATATAAGAATTATAAGATCTGTTATCATTTCCAGGCCAGCGACTTTAAAAATCCTCGACTATACGACCAAGGGCATGTTACATTTTTACTCTAATTGTACGTATATATTCCTCAAAGCATCACTATCGACAACATTTTCATACTTTTATTTCTTTTGTCCCTCTTCTCAGATTAAAGCCGGGATTTTGTAGATTTTCTTTCTGTTAGTAGGCTTCATGTTAAGAGGAAAATTGTCCAGCTTTTAAATGTTAATTCATTGCATCATGTGTGTAAGGGACGTGCCGATATTTTTATTGATAAGTGTCTTAATGTGATGATACAATGTTTTTAAATGAGAAAAAAGACAAACCTAACCGTAAAAATTCAGGCAGGAATGCTAAAGCAAAAAAAAAAAGTAATGCATAAATGAAAGATCAACCCATTTCACAACAGTCCATTTCACATCTCGTTTATATGCCTAATTTCAGTCTTTAAATAATAACGTGTTAAATAATTCTTCATTCATTTATCCAGAATTGCTTTAGCAACTTCGAAGTTAACATCTCAATAATACTTTCTTTCTATAGACGTAATTTATTTATCCATTTTCGTATATGCATTTCTATTGATATTTGAATTTAGCACGACTTTTCAGGCCAAGTCAGTAGGAGCGCCACCGTCGAATTGTCTCCCATTTTATCAAGGCTAAATCTGTAAGTGTCGCGTATTGTCCCTACTGTATTTGCTTAAGATTAACTTCCACATCTAGTATGATACACTTCTGTTCCATGTCTTTGTTTGAATGAGAAAAAGACGGAGTATGAATCTTTGCCATTGTTGTTCATGTAATGGTAGCGTGCAGTCGATATATGTGAAGCTCAGAGAATGTTGTTGTTAAACAAGCAAATTACTGGTATACATGAAGAGAAGTCGAAGCGTATACAAGTTGAGTGTATAAATAGAGTTATATACGACGTACGCAGCAAAAGAGTGTCAGTTGTGATAAATAACAAGGGAATATTAGAAGTTACGCAAGGCCAAGCCATATAGGAAAATGATGATCATGATGATAATGATGTTAATTGCTTTACGTCCCACTAACTACTTTTACGGTTTTCGGAGACACCGAGGTGCCGGAATGTTGTCCCGCAGGAGTTCTTTTACGTGCCAGTAAATCTACCGACACGAGGCTGACGTATTTGGGCACCTTCAAATACCACCGGACAGAGCCAGGATCGAACGTGCCAAGTTGGGGTCAGAAGGCCAGCGCCTCAACCGTCTGAACCACTCAGCCCGGCGATAGGAAAATCAACGTGGTATTTGGAAAAGAATGTCGGTATCTAGCTGGAAGTATATGTATTGTTGGATCTAATAATGAATTTGTGTGCACTTGATAATCTAATGTTAGCGTTTCTCAGGTGTGTTATACATGAGAATGAGATAGAAATTACAATGATGTACCCAGGTAACAAATACGAAAATATAGACAGCTAAATTGTAAAAGCGAGTCCAGCTGAGACGATGGCGTGGTTACGAGGAAGGATCACATAGACCATGCGCTGCCTCCACCCTGGTCTCCAAGTCAGTAATCTTTATTATAATAATAATAATAATAATAATAATAATAATAATAATAATAATAATAATAATAATAATAATAATAATAATGTTGTTTTTCATTGCATTACTTAGTAATCATGATGTGGATAGTAGAGTAAACACACGTCCTGAAGTAGTTCGTTAAGACGCGAGGATAAGCGCACGATGAGCGATGTGACATTGAATTAGTTGGCCTATAGTAATTTATTTATGCGTTTGGTGATACGATGTTAGAAATTTTACGGTACCTTGTGAGTGTATGATTATTTACGTAGGAGCTAACGTCAGCTTTGTTTACATTGTATTGTATCGTAATTACTGAAAGGTACGAGCTTATGCGTGCATATGTGTTAGTGCAGAATTTGAGCATATTTATTATGAAGTAAATACCGATAACGCAGGGATGATGAAGATGTGATTTGTTTCGAGTAATGAGTTGGTGAACTCCGTGAATTCAAGGACGAATTATTCTTTGAATGATTAAATGCAGCATGTTTATTATGATTATGATAATGAGAAGAAGGCTATAGCATATCGTGGTATCAAAGAATATATGTGTACAGGTAAGTAATACAATAAATAGTGAAGCTACGAGTGATAATAAGAATATGAGTTGACGTGAAGTGAATATAGTAATGATGATGTGAGTGCCAATCGTGTATTAAGTGCCTGTAATGGTGATAGTTATTGTGGTGATGTATGATTCAGTGCAGTGTGATATCAAGGTTGCTAATGAGGCGTGGGTGAGCTCACGTGTATTTAAGTGATTAATGTAGTGAAATGTGCTGCGAAATGAAAGTTGTGAAATAATTTGAGATGTGATAGTGAAAGTTCACCGTGCAAATTCGTCACGAAGAGCGTGCCGTTCAGTTGTGTTATGTTTATTATGGAATTATATGCAAATGCTAAGATCATAGTGCTCATATGTAAGTGTACGCTTTAATGCTCATATATAAGTGTATGTTAAGATTGTAGTGCTCATATGTAAGTGTATGCCAGTATAGCGATGCTGATGATTACTAATTGCGATGCGATGTTGATTACTGTGATTTGATATATTACTACGACACTACGGATGCCGTATTTGAAATTCACGTTCTGTTTTTACGATTGTTGGCCGGTACGATAGCGTTATGGTTGCGGCGTAGGGAGCTTACCGCACACATGGCTGTGAGGACACGTACCATGATATCAGTTAGAGTAAATGTAGAACTTCATGGACATATTATTTAATTTTAAGTAGTAGAGATATCATGCATGGGCGCCCATATGACAGTTTCTAGGGGGTACGTAGACCTGGGGGTACGTAGTAATTTTAATATTTTGGAAGATAAATGACAATTTGTATTCTGCGGTAGAATAACCCATGGTATCCCCTGCCTGTTGGTGGGGGATGGTACTACCGCTTTTACGTAATCTTGATTTTTACATCATTTTCTTGAAAGGAAAACACGTGACTACACTAGATTTTTGCCTTTCCCTGAGAGCTAGAGGGGGGCGCGTCCCCACCTTGCCCCCGGGTATGGGCGCCCTTGATATCATGTGATGTTGATTGATACACGAGTGTAAATATTTCTTGTTGTTTCATGTGTTGTTTTCCTATCATTCATTTCATGCAGTAGTGTTAAGTCAAGGTAATCCTCGGAGGTATGTGTGAGGATGATCATGCGGTTATTGTTGCGTTAAGACGAGCACCCTCAGGACAATATAATTTAATTAGGGTAGAGTGATAATCATTGATTTCAGTTAGGCTAATTAACACGTGAAAAAGCATTATTTGCTGGACTCATTCGACGCAAATAAAAGCAAACTGCCTATTATGTATGCCTTGCACGGTGTATGACATGAAGGTACCCATGTCAATGAAATTACACAAAGAATATTATCTGATAGGTTGATTCATACAGACAGAACAGATTAAATGAGATCTCAAAATATGGTTATCAATTTCAAGGTTAATGTAAATTAATAAATAATTGTAAGCTTGTGTTCGTGTTCGCGACTAGCTCTTGGATAATATGAATTGCTTCAACCAATATCACTACATTATGTTGAGATAGAGACAAGTCAATTAATTGGTTTTGATGGAAATGATTTCATAAGTTAAAGGTTAGATTACATTTTGGTTACGTCTTAGTTAGCTAAGGTTTATTTTAATGAATAAACGGAATCCTTTCCAGAATATCTCCATCCTTTTATTGGTAATTAGTTTAAATAACCTTACCTGTAAAATATATCAAGGTCTAATCTCATGGTCACAGTGAATTATCAGAAACCCTAACCACGAAAGAAAATAACAAGGTCAATGTTGCCATACGGATCCTATGAGTCATGGAAATAGGAAATCCAAACTGAACAGCGACGAACTGAAAACCTTAATGCACAGACATGCCACGAAAAAGAAGAGATGCCCTGCGAATTAGATTCGGGAACTAGGTAGCCCGATAGGATTCCGAATCCGACCTCCCATGACAGACGCGATTTGCTTCCACTAGAACGTAGACACCTGACCCAACCCAAGTTGCGCATCAATTCAGACATTTTAGCTAGCCGAGGTACTGCGACTCTCTGAAATAGCCTCCACAACGAGAAGAACCCGTCAAGAATCTGAGTGCGAGAGGTCTCCCGGTGCTGAGAGGGCGCAGTACAGTAATCCTACACTAGTCATAACTAAGAGGCATGAAAACAGCTGCTAGGCTGCACTCTGTTCCTCACTAGTCATAACTGAGAGCCATGAAAGCAGCTGCTAGGCTGCACTCTGGTCTTCATTAGTCATAACTAAGAGCCATGAAAACAGCTGCTAGGCTGCACTCTGCTCTTCATTAGTCATAACTAAGAGCCATGAAAACAGCTGCTAGGCTGCACTCTGCTCCTCATTAGTCATAACTGAGAGACATAAAAGCACCTGCTTGGCTCCACTCTGCTCCTCACTAGTCATAACTGAGAGACATAAAAGCAGCTGCTAGGCTGCACTCTGCTCTTCATTAGTCGTAACTGAGAGACATAAAAGCAGGTGCTAGGCTGCACTCTGCTCTTCATTAGTCATAACTGAGAGACATAAAAGCACCTGCTTGGCTCCACTCTGCTCTTCACTAGCTAACTGAGAGACATAAAAGCAGCTGCTAGGCTGCACTCTGCTCTTCATTAGTCGTAACTGAGAGACATAAAAGCAGGTGCTAGGCTGCACTCTGCTCTTCATTAGTCATAACTGAGAGACATAAAAGCACCTGCTTGGCTCCACTCTGTTCCTCACTAGTCATAACTGAGAGACATGAAAGCAGCTGCTAGACTGTACTCTGCCTTTAACTAGTTGTAAGTGAGAGCCATGCAACAGCTGCTAGGCTGTACTCTGCTCTTCACTAGTGTAACTGAGAGACATGCAAGCAGCTGCTAGGCTGTACTCTGCTCCTTCACTAGCTAACTAAGAGACATGCAAGCAGCTGCTGGGCTGTACTCTGCTCTTCACTACTTGTAACTGAGAGCCATGCAAGCAGCTGCTAGGCTGTACTCTGCTCCTTCACTAGCTAACTGAGAGACATGCAAGCAGCTGCTAGGCTGTACTCTGCTCCTTCACTAGCTAACTGAGAGACATGCAAGCAGCTGCTGGGCTGTACTCTGCTCTTCACTACTTGTAACTGAGAGCCATGCAAGCCGCTGCTAGGCTGTACTCTGCTCTTCACTAGTGTAACTGAGAGCCATGCAACAGCTGCTAGGCTGTACTCTGCTCTTCACTAGTGTAACTGACAGCCATGCAAGCAGCTGCTAGGCTGTACTCTGCTCCTTCACTAGCTAACTGAGAGACATGCAAGCAGCTGCTAGGCTGTACTCTGCTCCTTCACTAGCTAACTGAGAGACATGCAAGCAGCTGCTAGGCTGTACTCTGCTCCTTCACTAGCTAACTGAGGGACATGCAAGCAGCTGCTAGGCTGTACTCTGCTCCTTCACTAGCTAACTGAGAGACATGCAAGCAGCTGCTAGGCTGTACTCTGCTCCTTTACTAGCTAACTGACAGCCATGCAAGCAGCTGCTAGGCTGTACTCTGCTCCTTCACTAGCTAACTGAGAGACATGCAAGCAGCTGCTAGGCTGTACTCTGCTCCTTCACTAGCTAACTGAGAGACATGCAAGCAGCTGCTAGGCTGTACTCTGCTCCTTCACTAGCTAACTGAGAGACATGCAAGCAGCTGCTAGGCTGTACTCTGCTCCTTCACTAGCTAACTGAGGGACATGCAAGCAGCTGCTAGGCTGTACTCTGCTCCTTCACTAGCTAACTGAGAGACATGCAAGCAGCTACTAGGCTGTACTCTGCTCCTTCACTAGCTAACTGAGAGACATGCAAGCAGCTGCTGGGCTGTACTCTGCTCCTTCACTAGCTAACTGAGAGACATGCAAGCAGCTGCTAGGCTGTACTCTGCTCCTTCACTAGTGTATCTCAGAGCCATGCAAGCAGCTGCTAGGCTGTACTCTAATCCTTCACTGGTGTAACTGAGAGACAAGCGAGCAGCTGCTAGGCTGTACTCTGCCTTTCACTAGTTATAACTGAGGGCCACGCAAGCAGAGCCAGGCTGTACTCTGCCTTTCAGTAGTTGTATGTAAGAGTCATGCAAGCAGCTACGAGGCTGTATTCTACTCCTTCACTAGTTTTAACTGAGAGCTGTGCAAGCAGCCGTTGGGCTTAATCTGCAATTCAATAGTTGTAAATGAGGCATGCAAGCAGCTGCTAGGCTGTACTCTGCTCTTCACTAGTTGTAACTGAGAGCCATGCAAGCACCTGCTAAGCTATACTCTGCTCTTCACTAGTTGTAACTGAGAGCCATGCAAGCACCTGCTAAGCTATACTCTGCTCTTCACAAGTTGTAACTG
Source organism: Anabrus simplex (assembly GCF_040414725.1). Classification (NCBI taxonomy): domain Eukaryota; kingdom Metazoa; phylum Arthropoda; class Insecta; order Orthoptera; family Tettigoniidae; genus Anabrus; species Anabrus simplex. The sequence goes on from NC_090265.1 coordinate 729,657,447, forward strand.
AGAGCCATGCAAGCACCTGCTAGGCTGTACTCTGCTCTTCGCGAGTTGTAATTTAGAGTTGTGCAAGCAGCTGCTTGGCTGTACACAGCTCTTTTACCATACGGAGCTGGAGCTGAATTGTACCCGCCTTTGTCGTAAAGTCTCACAATCAATCAATCAATCAATTTATCAATCAATCAATCAATCAATCAATCAATCAATCAATCAATCAATCAATCAATCAATCAATCACAGCTGATCTGCATTAGGGCATTCGGCCAGGTGGCAGATTCCCTATCTGTTATTTTCCTAGCATTTTCTTGAATTATCGCAAAGAAATAGGAAATTTATAGAACATGTTCCTTGGTAAGTTATTCCATTCCTTAACTCCCCTACCTCTAAACGAATATTTGCCCCAATTTGTCCTCTTGAACTGTATCTTCATATTGTGATCATTCCTTCTTCTGAAAGCTCCACTCAAACTTATTCATCTACTAACGTCATTCCACGCCATCTCTCCACTGACAACTCGGAACATACCACTTACTCGAGCAGCTCGTCTCCTTCCCAGCCCAAACTTTGTGACATTTTTATAATGCTACTCTTTTGTCGGAAAACACCTAGAATAAATCGAGCTGCTTTTCTTTGGATCTCTTCCAGTTCTCGTGTCAAGTAGTCCTGGTGAGGGTCACATACACTGGAACCATACTGTAGTTGGGATCTTACCAAAGACTTATATGCCCTCTCCTCTACATCCTTGCTACAACCCCTAAATATCCTCATAACCATGTACCCTTGATTTAACGAGCGTATTTATGTGATCACCCCAATGATGATCTTCCCTTATATTAACACCTAGGTACTTACAATGATCCCCAAAAGGAACTTTCACCCCATCAACATAGTAATTAAAGCTGAGAGGACTTTTCCTATTTGTGAAACTCACAACCTGACTCTTTATCCCGTTTATCATCATACCAATACCTACTGTCCATCTCTTAACATTATCGAGGACATTTTGCAGTTGCTCACAATCTTGTAACGTATTTATTACTCAGTAGAGAATAACATCATCTGCAAACAGCCTTATCTCTGATTCCACTTTCTAGGCGGTACACAGCTCTTTTATTATCTGGATCTGGAGCCGAAAATCACCTGCCTTTTTTTGTAAAATCTTTACAAGTCATCAATCAGTAAATCAATCACCGAGCTCGATAGCTGCAGTCGCTTAAGTGCGGCCAGTATCCAGTAATCGGGAGATAGTGAGTTCGAGCCCCATTGTCGGCAGCCCTGAAGATGGTTTTCCGTGGTTTCCCATTTTCACACCAGGCAAATGCCGGGGCTGTACCTTAATTAAGGCCACGGCCGCTTCCTTCCAATTCCTAGGCCTTTCCTATCCCATCGTCGCCATAAGACATATCTGTGTCGGTGCAACGTAAAGCCCATAGCAAAAAAAAAAAAATCCAAGATATCTACTATATCATGCTGGAATCCTACAATTCGAGCTTCAGTGGAATAACCTTTCGTTAACCCAAACTGCCTTCTATCAAACCAGTTATTAATTTCACAAACATGTCTAATATAATCAGAAAGAATGCTTTCCCAAAGCTTATGTGCAGTGCGTGTCAAACTGACTGGCCTGTAATTTTCAGCTTTATGTCTATCACCCTTTCCTTTATACACAGGGGCTACTATAGCAACTCTCCATTCATTTGGTATAGCTCCTTCATGCAAACAATAATCAAATAAGTACTTCAGATATGGTACTATATCCCAACCCATTGTCTTTAGTATATTTCCAGAAATCTTATCAATTCCACCTGATTTTCTAGTTTTCAACTTTTGTATCTTATTTTAAATGTCATTGTTATCATAGGTAGTTACTAGTTAGCGGTGTACAATGTTTATGTAAGTTTCTCGGTTGTTCGAATTTTCTCGCCGCCTTGTGTTTGTTTATAAATATGTTCAGAGCATTTGGGAAATTCGCCCAGCTCATCTACCTCTCGTTGACTCATTACTTCCCGTTAGACAGCGCAGGGACAGCACAGGAATGCCCGCAATTCGCAGTTTAGGTCCATGCTTGGAACGTGTATTAAGTGTTAAACTGTCGATCTAACTGTTTTCGAGTTGTGAAGTATTACTTCGGGGTATAAATGTCATAATGCCTCCACATATGTACACGGTGGAGGAAAGGGTATTTATGTACAATAATTACGTGAAAACAGATATTTTTTTACAAGGTGCTTTACGTCGCACCGACACAGATGGATCTTATGGCCACGATGGGACAAGAAAGCGCTAGGAGTGGAGAGGAAGCTACCTTGGACTTAATTAAGGTACAACCCCAGCATTTGCCTGGTGTGAAAATGGGAAACCACGGAAAAACATTTTCAGGACTGCCACTATCTCCCGAAAACTGGATACTACCCGCACTTAAGCGACTGCAGCTATCGAGCTCGGTCGTGAAAACAAAGTGTTGCAAGGGATTTGTAACACAATTTGCAGGTATACGCCCTCCACATAGAGACACCGTGCGGAAACTTGTAAACAAACTGAGAGAACCTGGTTCTTTGCTCCATTAGAAGCGAAGTGTTAAAATACGTGTACTTAACGAGGAAAAGTACATGAAGTCGCAGAAAGATCAGAACATACTCCTGCAAAATCCCTAAGAAGACTTGGACAAAAGGCCGGGAATTGGAAGAGCTCAGCTTGGCGGGCTATGAAAATGTTAAAATAGACTCAATTACGGAAGACGAACTTATGGGTGTGATCGGAATTTGCTAAGACGACGCCAGAAATGTGTGGATACAGGAGCAGAACATTTCCAACATCTCCTGTCATAAGGTACGAGCTTAATTTTTAATTTTAATTGTTATCTCATGTCATGCACGGATAAAGTGAGCGAAGTGGTGTCCTTGTTGCTATGTCGCGGAGAGGGCAGTGATGAGTCAACGGGAGGCATATAAGCTGGGCGCCCCTGCCGGCCAACCTATGAGAGAAACTCACTGTTCATACAATTGTTTCTTGCACATTATTGCACATTATGCATTCAGAATACGTTCTGAATGGTACAAGTCGAGGAGCAATCAAACCTACTACCTACCTCACAAACTTGTCACTCTATTTCAAGCTCCTCCCTCGGACAGACCATTCGCCAAATGTTAAAACGAAGTATGGACACTGATCCCTACCTTCCGTAACGTTATCTCCACAGCAATCGCGAGGTGGGAACCACAGTCTGCATGACGAAATATATCCCGGCTATATCGGCAAGCCACTAAGGCCCGGTTTCACAGTATACGCTTAAGCCTTGGATCGGGCTTAAGCGGGAGCTTAAACTCTGGACGAGTTTCACAGTGGGGAGTGCAAGTGGTAAGCCGAGCTTATCTGTGACTGGCTTAAGCTGTATGAAACTGAGGTTTAAGCTAAGGATTCAGATCAGATGGTAGAGCGCTGGCCCTCTTATAGCCCAACTTGGCAGGTTCGATCCTGTCTCAGTCCTGTGGTGAAGGTGCTCAAATTCATAGTTAGTGGGACGTAAAACCAATAACATTAATAAATAACTTATATGTCTGAATATATTTCGAGGCTCAAGAGACAAAAATGTCGGTCGGTCACTTGCTTTCTTGGCTTACGCTGCGTGAACCATCAACGATAGACCCCAAGTGTAAGTGTACGAATTGTAGAGCATAGAAACCTCTACAAAAAAGTCCGCGATGGTATATACCTATTTCCAACCGTTTGCCCTCTAGAAACGATGTATAACCTACAAGTCAATCAATCATAGGCTACGGATGTAAACAAAGATGAGAACTGAATCACTGCGCATGCGCAAGCATTACCAACTTCGGAGATGTTCAGCTTAGTAAAGCTGCACATGGTCCCCCTACTGTGAAACTCGTAGTGTTTAAGCCAAAGAGTAAGCCTTGCTTAAGCGGCGTGCATGGCTAAATAAAGCTTCGGCTTAAACTCAAACTGTGAAACCGGGCCTAAGTGTTTCTGTCAAGCAGTGTTGTATGCTACAGCAGATAAGGGTATATCCGACCGACTCGCTGACGACCTTCCGGTTGTCCATAACAATTACAAAAGCGTGGCTGCAAGTGAGATGACCGACTGGAAAAAGCACAGAAAATATATTGTTAATTAATTGTTTAAACTGCTATTCTACGTCAGAAAATAACATGTTTTCACTTATTGTACACAAATCATTCATTAACAATAAATTTTATTTAACGCAATGGTATTAACTCACTCCCCGCCCCCACCTTCCGACCAAGTTATAACACTATCTTACAGTTGCGAGGTACGAACATCTATTGGACGAATGTCTATCATCACGTAAGAACCAGCACACTGAGTGAATTGGCTACGCACTTTGAGTAATGTAGCTGTCTGCTTGCATTCGGGAGATATTGGGTTCGAACCCAATGTCGGCAGCCTTGATGATGGTTTTTCCATTGTTTTCTATTTTGACATCAGGCAAATGCTGGGCTGTACCTTAATGAAGGAAAAGGTCGCTTCCCTCCAACTGCTAGCGCTTTCCTATTCCATCGTCGCCATAAGCCTTACCTGTGTCGGTGCGACGCAAAGTAAATTGTAAAGAAAAAGCTTTCTTTTTTTCTTTCTTTTTTTTCTTTCTTTCTTTCTTTCTTTCTTTCTTTCTTTCTTTGATCTCAAGTTTCTCAATAAGGCCTGTTTTGCTCATTGCGAGCCACTTCCAATGTTAAGAAGTGTAACACTATCATTTTCATTGCTAAAGCAAGGAATGAACACTGCCTATACCATCCAGGGAAATACACTGCAATCGGCTTCTCAGGTGTTATAATCAACTGCAAACTGACCTTCTCTGCTCACATCGAGTCAATAAAATCCCGAGCTATTCGTAGTCTAGGTATTCTTTGCAGGTTCACTGAAATCAATGATATTGACGCCTTAAAATTAGACTTTGTCTCCTATTTTCTCCCTATTATTGACTTTTATTCCCCTATGTGGTCCTCATTTGCTATCACAAACATATCTTAATAGTACTTTTAATTTTTTACATTCATTGTTAAGACTAGCAATCCTGTTTTTAAGAACAAAACTAAGTCTGACATTTTTGAACTGCGTATACTTCACTTGAGAAGCCGTTTACAGTTCTCAGATCTATGTTACCTTCATAAAATAATCAATGGCTACATCAAATGCAATACTCTTCCAACGTAGTTCTCTATACACGGCTTCGTTATCTTATTATACTTACTTAAATGTGTTATTTCGTATTATTAGTGTAAAATACATAAATAAATAAAGAAAGAAATAGGAGGCCCCCGGACGAATGACAGTGCGGTAGTGTCTGAACTTGGCGTTCAAGGATATTGATCTTTTGTTATAGACACACAATTATTATTATTATTATTATTATTATTATTATTATTATTATTATTACCAACATTATATAATGTGGTAGCTTCAATATTTCTTCTTCTAGATTTTTGTCTATATTCTCCTCCTCTATTCTCTCCGTTCTGACATTTAAATCGCCTGTCTCTTATTCAAGGCCATTGGTTCGTTTACCGGCCAATTCAAGGATTTTAATTCCGAACTGAGGAATAGAACGGGGTTCACTTGATACGAGATGTTCTCAAGGTCTTAGTTACAGGAAGAAAGCGCACAGTGAGAAGATGTCGCTACTGACCTAGTCTAGTGGTTGTCGTGGGTACAATGATCTTGGGAGACTGATGACGATAATTCCAGATGGACCAAAAACATATCAATGTTGAAGTAATGCACTTTTTCTAAGTGAGAAACAAGATGTCTCATTTTCGTAGGACAATTTCATCGAAACTGTTGTCGAGCTTCATGGCTAAGTGGTTAGCATGCTGGCCTTTGGTCCCAGGGAATCCGAGATCGATTACCGGTTGCGTTGGAGATTTTTTAAGTTCCATTGGTTATTTAATTTCCAGGACACGGTGTCTGTGCCGACTTCAGCATAAGATTTCGTCCTGTCACAGAAGCGCAGGTCTCCCATAGGCTTCAACTCTCTGGAGTCACTTGTAAGAAGAACCTCTATTTTTGCGCTAAAATGACAGGAACCGAGATATTTTAAAAACAAGTTATTTTGTCAAGAAGTTGGCTTTGATAAACATCTGACTGTGTTGCAAATTTAGTGTGTGTTCCGAGTCATTCAAAATGTACGTTTTTATCAAGTTTCTAAAACGACTTTATTCAAAGAAAACAGTGTGTACTCACTTCTTGCTACCGTCTATATTGACCACACCGTGTGAGAACCTAGGTTAAGTACGGTCCACTCTTCGATATGGAAAAAGAATCTTATTTTTAGATGCATATTTTAAATTAAATGGGATTCGTCTGTGGTCAGTTCTCTACGCTGGTAAATTTGTTATCCCACCTCTTCGCTTCGAGAAACAAACGGTGAAAGCCTTTCTCGATTATAAATTGCAAAGCTACGTCTGGCCGGGCAGTAAACTGGTCCGATACCATCTCTAGCGAGCAGGCCTAGCGTGTCTGCAACGTAACTGGGCTAACACGCCAAATGTCAGTGACCGCCGAAGAAACATCAAGAATCGATATTTCTTTGTCATCATTCATAACTTAATCGATAACTAGCTCACCCGTGTGTACCACAGAGATTTTCTTTGTACTCACAGCCTTCTCGCAAGCGATCAAGCCGAAGATGTAACAAATCGCTGTCCCATTTCGGTACAAAGATATTTTAAAACATGGCTGTTTTAACTTAAGAAACGACCAGATCTTGCTGCTACTATCGACTGAAAGGAAAATGGCGTGATCGTAGTCACACATGGCGATGTTTGTACGCAGTGGCGGCCGGTCAGTACGTGCTACCGGGCTCCAGCACGTAGCTTGAAACTGTAAGGAATATTATTTATGTACAGTAAAATTATCCTGGTGCCTTTTCGTTTTTTGAGTACGATATGAATTTGTGTTTTGTGAAAATCAGGACGAGATCTGTCGAACACCTAGCGCCGTTCTCCCGGGGAACAAGGCTCGTGCTCATGTGAAGTGAGCCCTTGCCTGTAGCCTGGAGGAAGCAATAAGCAGGCGCAGCCAAGCTTGCAACACTCCCCCTAGCCGGCGGAGTATACCATAAATCGGGATCAACTTTCACTGATCCCGTCTATAGTTACTTCCTCTCCCGCAAGGGGGTAGAGGTACTCGATGTCTCCTGCTACCTTGATGTTCACGGCCGACTGGATCCCTCGCTGCGCTCCTTAACTAGCCAGAGCGACGCATCAAGTCGGCCGTGTGATGTTGAACGTGGTAAGCGAGTCTGCCACTAGAGAGTAGCATCGTCTCGGCTCGAAAGTAAAGCGTAAGCGGAGGCAATCTATCTCACACATGCTTATTAAAATATCCATCTTCCTTTTGTGTCAAAAATAAGGAAGTCGTAGACTTATGTCTAGCGCCTGACAACGTGAAGCCACTCGGAGTAACTCGGCTAAGTTCGGTCCGTCACCTATGAAATACAATATGGCCAGCAGGTAAGCAGCTGATGGTAGTGGGCAACACGGCCGACTGGATCCCTCGCTGCGCCCTAGAGCGACGCATCAAGTCGGCCGTGTCGGCAAGCTAATTGTTCGACAATCACCCACCACGTTTGCAGTTAAGCTCCCTACATTGCCCTACTTCCTCAGCTTTCAAATGCGCACAACTCGTAGAAATTATTTGAATCTTAAATCCCATCATAGCTCACACCGATATTTACAAATCTTAATTTCTACGCTGCCTTCTTAAACCAACCATGCAACTCCAGTATGCCAAGGTAAATGAATAAAAAGTTACCACATTAACGCTGCGTATGTTTCATAGATTTCACTGAAGTTTTAAAATCTTCCTGTTGAGAGGTTTCTATTGAATTGTATAAATCGCTCGCACTTCTGTAAATAATTTGTGGCAATGTTAATTAAAAGTGGCTTTAAAAATATTTCTAAAAAGAACTATGGATGCCCATCATTACAAGTGCCACATTATATTTCTCTCGTGAATTTGTCTTTCATGAGAGTGGAGCAGTTTAGTAATTCATTTCGAGGCAGGTAATGCAGAGCTGCAATAAGAAAATCAGAGATTGTCAGAAGCGATACAAAAGATGACTAGAGTCATAACAAAGAAATAGTGACCTTCCATTGTCGATGGATGTATTATTTCATGCTTCAAAAGTACCACGTCCCCCACATAATGTTTCAAACATTGAAATATTAACCTGGTAATTATCGGTTACTATTCGAAGAACCTGAAAACCACCGAGAGAGTTGGCCGTGCGGTTAAGGGCGCGCAGCAGTGAGCTTGTATTCGGGAGATAGTGGTTAGAACCCCACTGTTGGCAGCCCTGAAGGTGGTTTTCCATGCTTTCCCATTTTCATACCAAGCAAATGTTGGGGCTGTACCTTAATTAAGTGCACGACCGCTTCCTTCCCACTTCTAGCCCTTCTAGACCTATCTGTATCGGTGCGAAGTAAAGTAACTCGTAAAAGCTTGAAAACCATGTCCTTTGAATGCTTCAATGGCATCTAATGTAAATTATGCCACCTGCTTTCCAGATAGCGAATAAGTGAAATATAACGAAACTGGGAGACTATTCTATAAAATGTTGGAAATCCCTTGAATAGAATACACAGTAGTTTGTTAGCCAGCTTGACTTCAACGCCCAGTGCATCTCTGTCGACATGTCTCATGCCGAAACATGTCTCAAGCTTCTATCATATTGTAGTAATATTTGAATACTGGTGTCCAATTGCTATCGGAAAGTTGAATATTACAAAGTCCATAACAAATATACTAGTTAGTAATTGTAATGAAGGTATTGCCTAATATATGGACACTGATATTCCATTACTATCTTAATGTGCGCCAGTAGAACATAGCCGACAGATGTCACCCGAGCACGGCCGAGTAAAATCGACAGATCTCATCCGAGCACGGCCGAGTATAGCCGACAGATCTCACCCGAGCGCAGCCGAGTGGCTTCACATTGTCAGGCGCTAGACACAAGTAATTCGTAGGTGAGTCAAAGAATCTTTGAGTGACCCTAAATGTGATCCCGCATTACAATGTAATTTACTCTGGTGAAATGAAATAGCGTATGGCTTTTAGTGCCGGAAGTATCCGAGGACATGTTCGACTCGCCAGATGCAGGTCTTTTGATTTGACGCCCGTAGGCGACCTGCGAGTCGTGATGAGGATGAAATTTTTCAAGAATAAGATGGCGACTACTGTGTGTGAGTCTGTGATATCCGTAGTAGATAATGGTGTAAGATGCAGTGAAAAATGTGGCAAATGCTAAAGAGTAGTTAAAAATGGGATTCTGTGTCGTAAGTGTGATGAATGGTACCATTTTCGTTGTGCAAATATTGTAAATAGGACTGATATTGAAGAAAGTGAGTGGCTGTGTCCCGAGTGTAAACAAACTGAGAGTGAGGCAGAACAACAAGAAAGAGAGACTTACGAAACTATAATTAAGATTTTAGGAGTGCTACAAGAGGACTTATGCGCTCTGAAACATGAAAATGAAAGCTTAAAGGACAGAATAAAGAAACTCGAAGATAAAGAAGACATTGGAAAAGAAAGATCGCCGTGGACGGAAGTGACGCGTGGCCATTTTAGGCCTAATGTTAAACATATGGGAGAAACTACGTACAACTTAAAACCGGGAAAAAACTCTTTGCTGTGCCAAAATAGATTTCAGTTATTGCAGCAAGTTCCAGAAGAAGACACACCAAGTTTTCCAAATAATTTTAAATCCAGTGGAGGTAAGCTACAGAAGAAAACCAACCGAAAGTCAAGATCGCCAAAGATTCATCTCTACGCAGACAGTCAAGGGCGGGGTATGGCAGAAGGCATCAAGGATGAGCTGCAGAATCCAGAGACTGAGGTTTTAGGACTAATAAAACCAGGTGCCAAAACTGAAGACGTCCTTTCATGTTGTGATCCTGTATTAGAGAAGGACAATTATGTGGTGATTGTGAGTGGTACAAATGACATTGCTGCAAATGAAGGTGAGGAATTAAGTACGACTCTCAGAGGTAAGATTTCTAAACTACCTGACTCAAAAGTAATTGTAGTAAATGTGCCACCCAGGTTTGACCTTTTAGAGGACTCATGTGTGAACAAAGCTGTACATGATGTAAATATAAAAATCAAGAGATTAAGTAAGAGTTTTAGAAATGTCCATGTAGTAGATACTTTAGGTCTTGGCAGGCAAATGTTCACTAGACATGGGTTACATCTAAATGGTAATGGAAAAGCAACTCTCTGTAGACAAATTGCTACAATTATCAACAGAGATTTGCAAACTAATCTGTACTTAAGAAAACCCATACCACTAAACTGGCACATACAGGGAAACTTGCCAGAAAACCCAGACCCTTAAATCAAGATCTATGTACAAGGATCTGGGTTCCAGGGAAGTTCTCAACTCATGAGTCAAACGTTACCCAATTGCAACAGTCAAGTTTTAGGGAGGAAGGAGGTCTGAGATTGCTCTTGGTAAACTGTCAGAGTGTAGTAAATAAACAATTAAAATTCGGTACATTGATGGAATCTTATGAGACTGATGTGGTGATAGGAGTGGAATCGTGGTTGAGAGAAGGGGTGGGTAATACAGAAGTATTTCCAGAAGGGTATACAGTCTATCGTAGAGACCGAAGAGATAAAAAGGGAGGAGGGGTATTTATTCTGGTGAAGGAAACTTATAGTTCGCATGAATGGTTTACTGATGAAAGGGATGAAATATTAGGGATAAAATTAGTTTGTGATACTATGAAGGAGGTGGGAATTATAGGAACATATAGGCCTGGAAGAGAGGAAAGAGACATGGAAATATTTGAGAAAATAATAGATTATACTCATAAAAATAATAATGATACGGTAATAATTGGGGGAGATCTAAACTTGCCTGAAGTTGAATGGAATGGAGCTGCAAGTGAAGCCCATGAACAGAAACTGGCAAATAAGTTAATTTGGGAGGGAGGATTTACACAAGTAGTACAAGAACCAACTCGTCTCAATAACTTACTAGATGTATTCTTGATTAAACCACGGGAAATTGTTGATAAAACTGAGGTAATTGAAGGAATAGGTGACCATAAGGCTGTAATAATGGATGTAGGACTGGTACCAAAAAGGCTTAATAAGAGGGTCACACAAGACAAGAAATTGTACAGAAAAACTAAAGTTGATGAATTTGGGACTTACCTTAAATCACAATTCAGTTGTTGGATAAGTGAAGGGAGTAATGTGGATACACTTTGGGCTAAATTCAAAGGAATCATTTGGGAAGGAGAGAAGAGATTTGTACCTGTTAAGAAGGGTAAAATGACCTCAGACCCTGTTTATTACACAAGGGAAATAAGAAAATTAAAAAGAAAATGTAGAATAGTAAACAGGAAAATCAAAGAAGGTAGGGAGAGTAGAGAAAGTAGAAAACAGCTAATGAGGGAACTGAATAGAGTGAAAAAGGAAGCAAAAGAGAATTATATGAATGGCATTCTTCAAGAGGGTAATGACCACAAAGGGAAATGGAAAAAGCTGTATTCATATATTAGGAATCAAAAAGGAAAAGGAATCCAAATTCCTACAATGGTGGGAGAAGGGGGTGAACACTATTTAACAGATACTGAGAAAGCAAACCTCTTTAGTAGGGAATTCCGAGATTCAGTAGAAGATTGTCAGGACTTGGAAACCGTAACAGAAGATAGAGAAGGAGAGACACAGAGGGAAACACGAAGCTTCTCATTCACAAATGAAGATATTTTCAGAGAAATCCAACTGCTTCAACAAGGAAAAGCAGCAGGAAGTGATCAAATTACGGGGGAGGTATTAAAGACAATGGGGTGGTATATAGTGCCTTATTTAAAATTTCTCTTTGACTATGTCATAAATAATAGTGTGATACCAAAGGAATGGAAAGAATCTATAATAATACCAATTTATAAAGGAAAGGGTGATAAGAGGAAACCAGAGAACTACAGACCAATCAGCCTGACCAGTATAGTTTGTAAAATACTGGAGAGTTTAATAGCAAAGTACATCAGAGGGATATGTGATGATAAAAATTGGTTCATGAGGAGTCAATATGGATTTAGAAAGAAATTTTCTTGCGAGGCACAACTGGTGGGATTTCAGCAGGACATATCAGATCAGTTAGATTCAGGAGGCCAGTTAGATTGCATAGCCATAGATCTTTCCAAAGCCTTTGATAGAGTGGAACATGGAATATTATTAAAGAAATTGGAGGGAATAGGATTGGATGTAAGGGTTATACGTTGGATAAGAACATTTCTAAATTCAAGGGTTCAGAAAGTCAAAGTTGGAAATAATATATCCCAGGAAGAGAAAGTCTGGAAGGGAATTGCGCAGGGTAGTATAATCGGTCCGTTACTTTTCTTAATATACGCAAATGATTTAGGGAACAATATAACATCGAAGATAAGATTGTATGCAGATGACATAATTGTTTATAGGGAAATAAATAACATTGAGGATTGTTCAGAATTACAAAGGGACCTTGACAGTATCCAAGAATGGGTTGTAGAAAATAATATGAAGATTAATGGAGGCAAATCAACTGTTACAACATTTACAAACAGGAGCTTTAAAACTGAATTTGAATATACTTTGGATGAGGTAGTTATCCCAAAAGATGGCAAGTGCAAATACTTAGGTGTGAGATTTGAAAGTAATTTGCACTGGAAGGGTCATGTTGATGACATTGTTGGGAAAGCATACAGATCGTTACATGTCATAATGAGAGTACTTAAAGGATGCAACAAAGAATTAAAAGAAAAAAGTTACTTAAGTATGGTTCGTCCATTATTGGAATATGCAAACAGTGTTTGGGATCCTCACCAAGAATACCTAATAAAAGAACTAGATGGTGTGCAGAGGAAAGCAGCAAGGTTTGTAACAGGGGATTTCAGGAGAAAGAGTAGTGTATCAGAAATGTTAAAGGAACTTAGGTGGGAAACTTTAAGTAAGAGAAGGGAGAAAACTAGACTTATAGGATTATATAGAGCCTATACAGGAGAAGAAGCATGGGGAGATATCCGTGAGAGGCTTCGGTTGGAAAATAATTATATTGGTAGAACTGACCACAAGTACAAAATTAGAAGGAATTTTAGCAGAAGCGATTGGGGTAAATTTTCTTTCATTGGGAAGGGCGTGAAGGAATGGAACAGTTTACCAGGGGTAGTGTTTGATCCTTTTCCAAAATCTGTACAGATATTCAAGAAGAGAATCAACAACAACAGAGATAATAAATTAAATGTTAGAGGGCATTCGACCAGTGCAGGATATTGTAAATAATAAATGTGTGTGATTAAATTAATTCCACCCCTGGTCTAAGGAGTTTGGACAGCCCAAGTAGGGGACTGCCTGTAGGGGTGAAGTACAGTGGGGACTTCGAGGGCCCTGGGACCGCTACGGTAGCTGTGAAGGCCCTTCAGGAACTCTGAAAAGTGGTGGCAAAAGGGGCTCTGGTTAAGACGCAGCAGGTCGTTATGCTACTTAGGTTCCAAAATGGGTAAAAGATAAATATGTAAATAAATTCAGTGTTAATTTTAATCTTATACCAGTTGTATAGTATTATTAGAAGTAATTTCACATACCGTACTGTATATGAGTTGACTATGTTTGTAAGATATTATAAGTAGAATTTTGTAAACAATATACATTTATTAAGGATGATGTGTGTGTTTAATAGAAAAAAATTATTAGCGTAAATTGTATAAGTTATTGTATTCTAGGAAAATTTTCTTCGTCTCCTGTTAATTTAAAATTTAGTGCTTGACAATAATGTATTTTAGTGTACCATTTGCCACCGAGGTAGACACCTCATTTGCAAATAAAGAGATTTTGATTTGGATTTTGAAATGATGATGAAGACAACACAACACATACACCCAATGATGGTTAAAATTCCAGACCCAGCCGGGAATTGAACCTGGGATCCCTGTGACCAAAAGCCAGCGCGCTAACCATTTAGCCATGGAACCGGACATTTACTCTGGTAATAGAGGAGGTCTCAATGAATCAGTTGGCAGCTCTTTCAGTTGCTTTGTGCGGTTTTTAATCTCGCGGTTATATTACTGGTGCGTGTTTTTTCTGTCATTGTGTTAGTGCTCAAGTTTATACGGAGATTTATCAAATTATTTATCCACTGCAGTGTATATAAAGTGAAATTAAATTAGTGTTCTTAGCGGGGATCTATATTCCCACGATTCTATTTGCACTGATGTAAGTTGCGCCATTAGGTTAGTAAAAACAATATTTCTCGAATGAATTATTTATCTCGTAGACAGTTGTCGAAGAATTCATCTGCTTCCAAATTAATGTTGTTTTTGTTTGTTCTGAGTTATAAATTGTGAGAAAAGTTGTATTATTATTATTATTATTATTATTATTATTATTATTACCAAGTTTGAAGTATGCGTTGTTCATCATGGCAATATGCAGATTTAAAACAGCGTATTTAGCTTGTTTTTTGTAGCACGTAGGACGATTTTTTCACGAGCCGCCACTGTTCAGTGGCTTAATACTTGGCCACTTTTTTGTTCTGTGTGTCATTTCCTGCACTGTGCTGCCATTTGGGATGAAAGTGGCTAAATATTTAGACACTGAGTTCTTGCATACCTAGCAGTATCAAATGTTGTGTATATTCTCAGTTTGTTGCTATATATTGAGTGTTTGCTATATTATATACCAATATTCATAATTTCATGTAAGTATAATGATTTTTAACTGTTGTCAATAATCCATGTGAAGCTAATAGCTAACAGTGCACATATTTAGCCACCATCTTATTGTCAGTAGAAATGAACAGTGACTAAATATTTAGCCACCAGCTTCTGAAATTCGTTTGAAAGGGTTTTATAAAAAAACAATATCAAATCAAATGACATCCAACTAACAGTTACCCCTGCTACAAATAATGTTCTATTAAAAAAATTGATCACTCAGGGAAAATTCTTGTTGCTAGATATTTAGCCACTGACCTATAAAGGGTTTCAAGGTAAAATGGTTAGGGAAAATATCGAACCAAGTGATACTAGCAGGTGAGGCCGCGTGGGCGAGGTACTGGTCATTCTCCCCAGTTGTATACCCCGACCCAAAGTCTGAAACTCCAGGACACTGCCCTTGAGGCGGTAGAGGTGGGATCCCTCGCTGAGTCCGAGGGAAAAACCGACCCTGGAGGGTAAACAGATTAAGAAGAAGAAGTGATATGTCTGAAAATTCAGAAGCGGGTTCGAATTCCACTGTCGGCAGCCCTGAAGATGGTTTTCCGTGGTTTCCCATATTCACACCAGGCAAATGCTGGGGCTGTACCTTAATTAAGGCCACGGCCGCTTCCCTCCAACTCCTAGGCCTTTCCTATCCCATCGTCGCCATAAAACCTATCTGTGTCGGTGAGACGTAAAGTCATTAGCAAATAAATAGTATTTTCCTAAAATATCTCCATATACGGAGCTGCGCCTCCATGTCTGGGAGAAGGTACCAAGCAGGTTACGTCAGTGCGTTGCCGGACGACTAGTTACAGCTACTTCGGTAGGCTGCTGGGTTCGAATACCCCGTCGGCCATCCTCGAAAATTATTTCTCGTGGTTTCCCATTTTTCATCTCCAAGAAAATGGGCGTGGTATTTCATTTCGTAAATCCCACAAATATTGGCCGGGAATCAAACCCGGACTGCCTTGGTGAGAAGCGAGCAGTGATGCCACTGGGTTCGTTTCTATTACTCCCCACTCTATCCGGTTCTTACTGCGGGTCAGGGTGTGTAGCAGATTTGGCATACTTTTACGGCTGGATGCTTTTCTTGACGCCAACCATTAGAGGAGAAATGCTACGTGTTAATGGGGTGGTGTCCGACTCGTTGGCTGAAAGGTCAGCGTACTGGCCTTCGGTTCAGAGGGTCCCGGGTTCGATTCCCGGCCGGGTCGGGGATTTTAAACTTCATTGGTTAATTCCAATGGCCCGGGGGCTGGGTGTTTGTGCTGTCCCCAACATCCCTGCAACTCACACACCACACATAACACTATCCTTCACCACAATAACACGCAGTTACCTACGCATGGCAGATGCCGCCCACCCTCATCGGAGGGTCTGCCTTACAAGGGCTGCACTCGGCTAGAAATAGCCACACGAAATTATTATATATATGTGGTGGTGGTGGTGGTGGTGTTGGTGGTGATTATTGTTTTAAGAGGAAGTGCAACTAGGTGACCATCCTTTATTTAACACTAATCAGGGAGAAAAATGGAAGGAATCCGCCACTGCGAAAAAGGAAGATATCAGCGAAAGAAAGACAAGAGCCACGAAGGGCGTGAAAACGAACGACTCTCTAGGCCTAGAAAGTTCTAAGCCCGTCGGGTTTGGAATAGAACAAGATTTGACCAAGGAAAGTCGGATAGGATAGATGAAAATGAGGAGCCTGGCACAAGTAAGTGGAAGCAGTGCTAGGACTCAACTCAGTGCCCCGTGGTCACTAACCCACGCTCCCAAGTTGAGAGCCCCTTACGACACGCAGGGAATACCGCGGGTGTAATTCTACCGCCCCCTCCACAGGGGAATATGGAGTTAGATATTCTTTAGCATGACTTTCCTCTGGTTCATCGATTTTCTGGCACTACTGGTACGTAACATACTGGTTTATCATAGTACTCCACGCATTTGATCCTTTCTCTGTGGCACTGATTGGAATGAGCAGTGTGCACACTTAAAGTAATAATGGCAGAGCACTGTTCACGGCTGTCTGCGGCCTGGTTATTCCAGGTCGGGAACTTTGGACTGTTAGATCGGCAGCATAGTACTGTTAAAAATGAGAAAATGTGCGGTTTTATATTTTATCGAGTATTTCACAATTATGATAGCATTGCTTGTAACTGCGACATTTCTGTTGACTTCATTGTAATGACCTATGATGATTTCAGTTGGCAAAACCACAAAGACAGTCTTTCTGATGATGTAAAAAGACGGGTAGAGAGTGAGTGCCTGCCATTATCATCAAACTGCCCAACTCCACTGACTGGCAGTAGGCAAGTGGGCCTACCATCAAAATGAAAACTTACCAAGTTGATTGTGACTGACAGTAGGCAAGAGGACCTGCCATTATAATTTCCTAACCAAGTCTTCACATGCGAAAATACGTATGGTTACTTTTCTGAGTAACTTTAAGAGCTATGTAGTTTAATATAATCTTATTCACAACGTGTAGAGTATTTAATCTAGAATTCTGAATACAATGTAGAATTCCGTAGCGAAGCACGGGTACATTAGCTAGTCACATCTAAATTTGTATCAGAATCTAATTACGCTGTACCGGGGACTCCGAAATTAAGTTTGAATCCCTTTCAGAAAACAATCGATAATGTTTGGTAACAAAACACACGAGTAGCGTTGCGAAAATATTGCAAATCTTGGGCTAGGAAGACTTAGAAGTAAGAAGACGAGCTGCTCGACTAAGCGGGATGTTCCGAGCTGTCAGTGGCGAGATGGCGTAGAATGACATTAGTAGACGAATAAGTTTGAGTGGTGTTTTTAAAAGTAGGAGAGATCACAATATAAAGATAAAGTTAGAACTCAAGACGATATATTGCGGCAAATATTCGTTTATAGGACGAGGAGTTAGGGATTGGAATAATTTACCAAGGGAGATGTTCAATAAATTCCTACTGGGCGAGTTGGCCGTGCGGTTAGGAGCGCGCGGCTGTGAGGTGGCATCCGGGAGAAAGTGGGTTCGAATCCCACTGTCGGCAGACCTGAAGATGGTTTTCAGTGGTTTCCCATTTTCACATCAGGCAAATGTGAAAGTCGATGTGTACTTTAATCAAGGATAAGGCCGCTTCCTTCCCACTCTTAGCCCTTTCCTATCCCATCGTCGCCTATAATATATATAATTTCGTGTGGCTATTTCTAGCCGAGTGCAGCCCTTGTAAGGCAGACCCTCCGATGAGGGTGGGCGGCATCTGCTATATGTAGGGAACTGCGTGTTATTGTGGTGGATGATAGTGTAATGTGTGGTGTGTGAGTTGCAGGGATGTTGGGGACAGCACAAACACCCAGCCCCCGGGCCATTGGAATTAACCAATGAAGTTTAAAATCCCCGACCCGGCCGGGAATCGAACCCGGGACCCTCTGAACCGAAGGCCAGTAAGGGGCTCTCAACTTGGGAGCGTGGGTTAGTGACCACGGGGCACTGAGTTGAGTCCTAGCACTGCTTCCACTTACTTGTGCCAGGCTCCTCATTTTCATCTATCCTATCCGACTTTCCTTGGTCAAATCTTGTTCTATTTCAACCCCGACGGGATTAGAACTTTCTAGGCCTAGAGAGTCGTTCGTTTTCACGCCCTTCGTGGCTCTTGTCTTTCTTTCGCTGATATCTTCCTTTTTCGCAGTGTCGGATTCCTTCCATTTTTCTCCCTGATTAGTGTTAAATAAAGGATGGTCACCTAGTTGCACTTCCTCTTAAAACAATAATCACCACCAACACCACCACCACCACCACCACATATATATAATAATTTCGTGTGGCTATTTCTAGCCGAGTGCAGCCCTTGTAAGGCAGACCCTCCGATGAGGGTGGGCGGCATCTGCCATGCGTAGGTAACTGCGTGTTATTGTGGTGAAGGATAGTGTTATGTGTGGTGTGTGAGTTGCAGGGATGTTGGGGACAGCACAAACACCCAGCCCCCGGGCCATTGGAATTAACCAATGAAGTTTAAAATCCCCGACCCGGCCGGGAATCGAACCCGGGACCCTCTGAACCGAAGGCCAGTACGCTGACCTTTCAGCCAACGAGTCGGACACCACCCCATTAACACGTAGCATTTCTCCTCTAATGGTTGGCGTCAAGAAAAGCATCCAGCCGTAAAAGAATGTCAAATCTGCTACACACCCTGACCCGCAGTAAGAACCGGACAGAGTCGCATCTGGCACGTAACCAAGCGGCAGTGGACACGCTGATAATACTTTGTTACTCGCTAGTTGTGGTATGACCTTTCAATAGCACGTTATATTTTGTCGTGTTTTATTATGCCGTATCTTTTTACCGAGTGCAATTGAATGGCAAAATGCTTGATTTGTAATAAGACATTAAACTTTATTAAAAATGTTAACACTGGGCGAGCTGGCCGTGCGGTTAGAGGCGCGCGGCTGTGAGCTTGCATCCCGGAGATAGTGGGTTCGAATCCCACTGTCGTCAACCCTGAAGATGGTTTTACGTGGTTTCCCATTTTCACACCAGGTAAATGCTGGGGCTGTACCTTAATTAAGGCCGCGGCCGCTTCCTTCCAACTCATAGGCCTTTCCTATCCCATCGTCGCCATAAGACATATCTGTGTCGGTGCGACGTAAAACCACTAGCAAAAAAAATAACATTCATCGACATTATTCTTTAAAACACGCTGAAGAATATGACAAATATGTTGGTGAAGAACACCATGAAATTGCGAATGAACTTAGAACAGCTGCCTTATCTGAGGTAGGTGTTATCCGACTTTATTGAATTGTCTTTGTTATATTAGTGACGCAATGATGTTTACTATTCAAACTAAGACAATTAACTTATTTTTATTGGTAATTGTAGGTCGGAGGTGAATAGGTCGGAGGTGAATCGTCAGTTCGAATAAGCTACAACATATCTCACTAAAAGAATGGCTAAGTGGCGTAACGTTACAGAAAGAGATGTAGTAATGGTTGAGAATCCGCATACTGAATAGTAGTTGCTACTAATGTTTCTGTATTATCTCTGTATGTATACATTTATAAAACTATTTTAAGGTTTAGTAGAATAAGAATAAATTGCTATAAATATATGTTGTTCCTCTTTCAGTTGTAGCCTATTACAATATGAGCAGTGGCGGTTCTAGATACTTAAAACCCGAGCTCGATAGCTGCAGCCGCTAAAGTGCGGCCAGTATCCAGTATTCGGGAGATAACAGGTTCGAACCCCACTGTCGGCAGCCCTGAAGATGGTTTTCCGTGGTTTCCCCATTTTTACACCAAGCAAATGCTGGGGCTGTACCTTAATTGAATCGATTATTTCAGAAACAAGTCAAGCGCCAAATCTGTCATTTTTGGGAAAATGAAAGAAACTGTCTAGCATCAGACAATATGTTACGGTAAGCAGGCCCCGATTTACAAATGGGCGGACTGGGCATTTGCCCAGGGCGCCAGTTTTTGAGGGTCGGCGGCTGGCGGATCGAGTAATTATGGCCTGCGTGAATTACGTCTTAAATTCATTACACTCAAATTACTTTTACATTCCACAAATTATTCCAATTATTTTATTAGACTATATAAAACACTTTAAACTATTCTAACTTTAAAACCTGAATTTAATCTATATATTTAAATTTTATGAAGAAAACGTGTCTTTCTAAAATTATTTACTTACATACAAATTATCAAACTGAACCAACGGCTTTTTAAATAACAATAAAAACAGCCTCATTCTTATTTGGCTGTTATCTTTATTTGGCTTGATAACTTTAATTATGAGAATTAACTGTGTTCCGAGGTATCTGTGGAACAGCAGAGGTGAAAGAAGGTGCGGGGGTGAACAGGTCTCAGGCTACGAAATTAAAGTTAATTTAAAATTTAACAAGGTTATATTTTCTTAGCAAAATCAAGAAATAACAAGCATGGCAGGTACAGAGTAGCAAGGCAACAAAAGTACAATTACAGCATTTACAGGATTTGGGCTTCGAGCCCCGAACTCACAATTCTTGGGCAATTAGCCCAACTTTACTCCAAAATAAGTTTTAACAGAGGGGCAGAAAACCCCATTCATGCCCAGGAGCACTTGCTCCAAATTACACAGAAAGGCCTCCTCGAGGCATACAACACTCAATTTTCAAGAAAGAGCCACTCGCTCTCAAACTTTAAGCCTATCAAAGGCCACACCAAACTCCACCTTCAAGTTGTCCTCTAAGGACAATAAACACAGGGGTAAAATACCCAACCTACTGAGGCCTATTAAGTGAAAAAAGGTTAATTACATGGCCTCTAAAATACCAATTTGAGAGGAGGCGATCTGCACTCCTAATACATTTTGTTTAAAACCTAATCTGGCTCTAGGCCGCTAATGCAAGGGCTAATCCCATACTAAAGAGGTGACTTTAGAAAGAAACAATTTACATTACGTTAAGGAAGAATCGGTTTTGAAAAATAAGTTCACCTCAAAACAATATGAGTGGGAGCTCGAGAGGGTTAAGCACTCTCTATCCCAATATGTAGCTTTAAAAGAGAATAGATGCTAAGAGTCTTTACATTTTAGGGAAAAGTTACATGGTGGAAAAGCTTCGGACCCGCCCCGAGAGTTAAACTGCTGAGCTAGCAAGAAAAGAAGTTATTAAACGGCCATTACCTTGTTGTTGAACTGCTGCCCGAAGAAAGAGGCGCTTCCCGCCCCCTGCTACGTACTTTACACTTTGAAAGTTGGTACTGAAGTGGCCCAGAGACCCGAAAATCAGCAGTTTATATACTCTCGTGGAAAGTTCGAGGCGTTTCAGGAATGAAAACACCCGCCCACAATCATTTTATTGGATAACCAAGAAAGCCCCTACACAATATGAAGAAGAAACACATAATTGGTGGAAAATTAATTCAAGAAATTCGGGATTGGCTAAATTCAAAACAAGGGGAAAGAAAGGATTAATATTGCCAACTTAAACAATGACTGAAAGAAATTTAACAAAGAACAAACTTATGAATTCAAAATTTCTCCAAAAACATAGTTCTTTCACTTCGCACTAGGGTGCACCATTGTAGTTCTTCAGTAGTGTCCTCTAGAAGAGAATGTTCACACTTCTTACTACAGGAAAAACAAAAATACGTCGAAAACGACCCAGTTCAGAAACTTCAAAATTTCCAAGTAATGACATCTTTTGAGAAACTTGAAAATTAACACCTTAGATAAAGTTCAGACTTCCTCCAGTAGGGGAGTTTCAACTGGCGCAAAGTTTGAATTAGCGGCGTGGAGGTGTACCGCCCGGTACAAACTGTATTTGCATAATGTGCTGTTTAAAAACTCATAATCTAGAAAACTGTAATATTTAATTATTTTTTAGAACGAGCAGAAGGGCGGACGGCTAAATATTGTTTGCCCAGGGCGCCAACTACTTGAAATCGGGGCCTGGCGGTAGGGGTTTTAATATTTTAGCTTGAAAGTATTATATCTCTTAATAATTTCTATCTAAGGAAAAATATGTTGTGCTTATTAACTTTGCCGTAAAAAAAAACCGGAACAAATTTCCACTTAAATGTTTTCTGAAATAAACGAGTGTTGCAAACGTATTTTTATGGGATGGTTCTTGAATTTTGAAGGGATTTTGTCATAAACCTCATATTTGTTAAAAAAACATATTTTAATAGGTTTCGACTGTATTGCTGATACAAAAGGATGAAATCAGCAATGCCTGCTCATCATGACAGGAGGTAATCAATCCGCATAAACAAACTCCACAGCACATTCTGTCTCTGTAGTAGGTCATTGTAAAATGCTGTCATAAAAGTATTCATATTCCATCAGGTAAGGTTTTAAGGCATTTAGTTTACGTATCTTCTTGATATTGATGGGCACCTAAAACAAACAATAACAAAGAATAATGTAGGGCTCAGACCAGGTACTTCCTTGTCTGAGTAAGAAATATAACCTTCTCCTTTTACCCTTGCATTCCGAATAATATTACGCGTGTGAGTTTGTCTACCACTCCTCGTTTCCTTTTTAGATACAGGTTCGTCTTCTGATTTATTTTTGCTTTACGTCGCACCGACACAGATAGGTCTTATGGCGACGACGGGATAGGAAAGGCCTAGGAGTTGGAAGGAAGCGTCCGTGGCCTTAATTAAGTTACAGCCCCAGCACTTTCTTGGTGTGAAAATGGGAAACCACGGAAAACCATCTTCAGGGCTGCCGACAGTGGGTTTCGAACCCGCTTCTGAATTTTCAGACATATCACTTCTTCTTCTTAATCTGTTTACCCTCCAGGGTCGGTTTTTCCCTCGGACTCAGCGAGGGATCCCACCTCTACCGCCTCAAGGGCAGTGTCCTGGAGTTTCAGACTTTGGGTTGGGGGATACAACTGGGGAGAATGACCAGTACCTCGCCCAGGCGGCCTCACCTGCTATGCTCAACAGGGGCCTTGTGGAGGGATGGGAAGATTGGATGGGTCAGGCAAGGAAGAGGGAAGGAAGCGACCGTGGCCTTAAGTTAGGTACCATCCCGGCATTTGCCTGGAGGAGAAGTGGTAAACCACGGAAAACCACTTCTAGGATGACTGAGGTGGGAATCGAACCCACCTCTACTCAGTTGACCTCTCGAGGCTGAGTGGACCCCGTTCAAGCCCTCGTACCACTTTTTCAAATTTCGTGGCAGAGCCGGGAATCGAATCCGGACCTCTGGGGGTGGCAGCTAATCACACTAACCACTACACCACAGAGGCGAGACATATTACTAAGAATATAAAAAACACTGCACTGAACAAAAGAAACACTTTGTGAATCAGTTGTTCACAAAACTAGGAACATGCGATTCCAGAAACACAACAATGACAACAAAAACAGATGAACAGCTGGTTATTCTGGATTCAGAAGAGCAGCGCCAACCGGAAAGGTACCAGCAGTTTATCGCAGAAACCAACCAAGCGGTGTCACTTAACTGGTTTCTGAACTAAATACGAAATTCAACGTAATGCCTGACTATTAAAGGACGACGTTTCTTGACTGGTTTCAGCACCAAAATGTGCGTATAACTCATTTTTCCATTTTTTGGCACTTGACTGCTTTCTGAAATAATCGATTCAATTAAGGCCACGGCCGCTTCCTTCCCACTCCTAGCCCTTTCCTGCCCCATCGTCGTCATAAGACCTATCTGTGTCTGTGCGACGTAAAGCAACTTGCAAAAAAAAAAAAAAAAAAAAAAAAAAAAAAAAAAGAGATGCCACTTGAAGAAGAAGGATATATGAAAGTGAGGAGCCCGGCACAAGTAAGTGGAAATAAAGCTAGGACTCAGCTAAGGGCTCCGTGGTCGCCAACCCAGACTCCCAAGTTCAGAGCCTATGGGGCCCGCTTTAGTCGCCTCTTACGACAGGCAGGGGATACTGTGGGTGTTATTCTACTACCCCCACCTACAGAGGGAAGTTGCAGTGCCCCTCAGCTGTTGCGTTCTTTACCAGCACCGTTTCCGAGTTTCATAACGGTAGGTATACAAAACCGTCGTTTACAGTCCTTATATTTCTTGGAAATTGGGTTATCCAACGTAACTGGCATAACTCACAGGTCAGATAGGTCATTCCGGTGAGCAGCGTTGCTATTGGCTAAAGCGCCTGACGTCACCGAGAGCGAGAATGAAGTGGTATATTTTTGAGCTTAGTAATTACTCTAATTACACTCCACTCAAGTCATGAAATACAGAACTAATGGATATTTAGATGCTGTAACATTTATTATTTAAAACTTATACGAAAACATACGACTTCAAATCCGTCTTTGTAAAGACAAAGAGACTCTCACAACGGCTCGGGAACGCAGGCCTTCTGCCCCTTGGCAGGTTCGATCCTGGCTCAGGGCGGTGGTATTGGAAGGTCGAGACGTTAAAGAACTCTTGCGGGACAACATTCCGGCACCTCTGTGTCTCCGAAAACAAGTTATTTGATCGAATTCAAATTTTAACATAATATGCAATGGGATGTTTCATACATTGTTTATATATTTCAGAACTGTTTGTTTCCAAGAGGAAAAAACTGTTATAAATTTGTAAGGCTCTTTTTTTACTCACGGTTGTTGTAAAATTCCGTTCTTGGTCGCGTTACAATATTTATCGTATGTCCAAAGTATCACTGCGTGACTAAAAAATTTGTAAATGAATTAACTTCTGTTATATCAGTTTGTATTTTCATTGGATAGAATTATATTATGTTTCACTGACTGGCCGGTACAGGGAAAGACGTGAGGCGGGGATGGGATTGATGCTCTACTTCATTTCATCATCGGAAACAGTGTCCGGCGTGCTGGGCTTTGGTCACAGGGGTCCCGGGTTCGATTCCCGGC
Source organism: Anabrus simplex (assembly GCF_040414725.1). Classification (NCBI taxonomy): domain Eukaryota; kingdom Metazoa; phylum Arthropoda; class Insecta; order Orthoptera; family Tettigoniidae; genus Anabrus; species Anabrus simplex. The sequence continues at coordinate 729,682,484 of NC_090265.1, forward strand.
AGGGTTGGTAATTTTAACCATAATTGGTAAATTTCTCTGGCACGGGGGCTTGGTTCTATGTGTCTTCTCCATCATCATTTCAATCTCATCACGACGCGCAGGTCGCCTACGGGTGTCAAATCAAAAGACCTGCATCTGGCGAGCCGAACTTGTCTTCGGACACTCCCGGCACTAAAAGCCATACGCCATTTCATTTATATTTGTCGGAAACAGTACCTTATTTTGACTGTTTAGTTCAGCACTAACCCATGCTCAATAATTTCCTGGAATGTTTCGCATTCCGTACAAATGTCAACACCATCAGCTTCGTGCAAGTACTGTATCACAACTTCCTGGCGACAGACTATGTGATGCTGGAGGGTGAGAGGGGAATCGCTCGTTCGGCCTTGGCCTTTCGTACTGCCATCTATGCACCCGCGATGTAACTATCAGTGGAGTTAGTTGTCGACATCAACGAGACTAGTGGCGATATTTTGAAATAAAATGTGAATCTAGAACTGACTCCGGCCGCCTCTTAAGTGCCACTATGCCTCGCCGACATCACAGGAGGGAATATCAGCATGTGAGTGTGTTCGAATGGGGCAGAATGACAGGGCTCCGGGAGATGGGTCTGTCGTTCCGTGACATGCGGCTCGTACAGGGTACGCTGCTTCAACAGTGAGGCGTATGTGGAACCACTGGAGAGAAGAGGGCCGTACACAGCGCTGACAGGGTGGGTACTGGACGACACAATGTTACCGCAGCGTAAAATGACCGCCATCTTGTCTGCTTGACCGTAACGGACAGAACAGCTTCGTCCACAACGTTGGCTCGACGTTGGAGCACTACAATGGGTGTGAGGATGTCTGCATCGACGGTTCGACGCCGACTTCTGAGGGCCGGACTGGTGGCACTCATGCCATTGCGCCGGCTTCCATTGACCAGCAACCACCAACGCCGTAGACTGCAATAGGCACGTGAACACCGACGCTGGCGTGCTAAGTGGCAAAATGTAGTGTTTTCGGACGAGTCCCGCTTCAATTTGTCCTACAGTGATGACCGCATACGCGTTAGACGCTGTCATGGTGAACGCCATCGGACAGACTGTATTGTTTAGCGGCATAGCGGACAAACGCCAAGTGTGATGGTTTGGGGCGCAATTGCCTATAACATGCCATCTCGCCTCCTACGTCTTGAGGGCAATCTGAACATCTACCGCTACACCAGGAAGGTTTTACAGCCCGAGGCACTGCCCCTCTTGCAGGCCGGTCCAGACGCCATATTCCAGCAGGACAATGCCTGGTCGCATGTGGCGAGGAATGTGCAAGCCCTCTTCGAAAAATGATGGATACCACTGCTTCCCTGGTCTGCCCGTTCTCCGGATGTGTCACCCATCGAACATGTCTGGGATACGGTCGGTCGGCACCTTGTTCGTTCAGGTCATGCTGCAGCCACTGTTGATGATTTATGGACGCGCCTACAAACCACGTAGCAGAGTATTTCCCAGCAGCATATTCAGGCACTCTTTGATTCCATGCCGCGATGTCTAGAGGCTCTGATTGTAGCGCGTGGTGGCGCTACGCCGTACTGAATTTCCACAGTCACCGTGCATGTACAGTTCTGTAATTGTAATCATTTATGTCTTGTCGTGTCCCGAATATGTGGAATAAATTGTATTGTGATCACAGCTCTCGGTCTTAGTGTTTCACTTTCAACAAACAGCAGTGTATGATGTCCCTTCTAATGCCGTATTCTGGTCTTCCTTCTTCTTCCTTCTTCCTCTCAGCTACCTAACCTTGGTTTTATGCTCTGGGGTGTTTTGTAGGTGATACTTCTTCTGTTTTAGAGCTTTAGCCAACTCCACACCGGCTTGAGAATGTTTATCAATAGTAACACCCACTTGCTTTGGAATTTCCAATTCTACATCTAGCCACAATTATAATACCAAATAGCATCCATAACACACAAATTCAATGTTTTTAGTCCTACATAACTATCTTTTGGGCATGTTCTCCATATCATGCCATTAAAACTTTCATTTTGATTTTGCGTTTTGCCATGCATACAACGCCTTAGCATGGCAGGATCAGTCAGCTTGGAGTACACTGGCTTGACAGCTTCAAGTACATTGTCAGGTAGTCCATTTTAGGCTAATATTTATCCAGTGTGCCAGTTGCCACTGTTTTTTGGAAGGAACACCAACTGCCTTCACCTTTGGGTATCCAATGCATTGTTCTGCTCTAACCTATCAACTTTCTTCATGTTTGTAAGCTGATTTCCATGGAACTTCCTAAGGATAAGGTTTAGTGCTGTAAAGATAGCAGCACGATGCGTTGTTGTTTAAAGATGGCGGATGACAGCTGTCAAGAAAGCACGTGGATTTTTTTTAATTGCCCGCCACCACGTTCCTAAGGATGAGATTTAGTGCCGTAAAGATCGCAGCACGGTGCTCTGTTCTTTATAGATGGCCGCTGTCAGCTTGTCACCTGTCAAAAAGCACGTGGCTTTGTTTACCAACAAGAGCACGTGGAATTTCAAATTCCCCGCCACCACGTGCCTAAGATAGTAGCCGTGAGGTTTAGTACCATCAAGATGGCAGCACGATGCTCTGTTGATTAAAGATGGCGATTGACAGCTGTCAAAAAAGCACGTGGAATTTCAAATTGTCCGCCACCACATGCCTAAGGATGAGGTTTAGTGCCGTAAGTGTCGTAAAGATGGCAGCACGGTGCTCTATTGTTTAAAGATGGCTGCTGACAGCTGCCAAAAGCACGTAGCTTTGTTTACAAACAAGAGCACGTGAGATTTTTTAAATTGCCCGCTACCACATGTCAAATGTGGCACCCATGAGGTTTAGTGCCGTTAAGATGGCAGCACTGAGGTAAGCGATCGTCTGTTTTTAAAGATTGCGTATGACAGCTGTCAAAAGCACGTGGCATTGTTTACAAGCAAGAGCACATGGAAATTTTCAAATTGCCCGTCACCACGTGCCTAAGGTGGCAACTATGAGGTTTAGTGCCGACAAGATGGCAGCACTGAGGTAAGCGATGCGTTGTTGTTTAAAAATGGCGATGACAACTGTCAAAAATCACGTGGCTTTGTGTAAAAATTCACATATCGCGCCAAAATTAAAATATCCCGCCTAAATTCAAATTTCCAGCCAAAATTAAATTTTTCTCGCGGCTGACGTGAGCATTACGTGACCCACTTCACGGTCTCTGATTGCCCTGGTGTTGAACTCCCACATCTCCTCTACTCACATCCTTAACCAATTCACAAATTCTTTAAGAAACTGTAATCTGATATCATCTCTTGATGTGATTGGAGAAGCATTCACTTCTCTCTTTCTGCTTCCAATCTACTTGCTCTTAATGGTCATAACTGTCCACCATCTATTAATCAAGTTAAGAAAATGTTCTACTTCAAAATAGCCCCTTGTAGACACTTCTGTAACGTCTCATTACAAAAGATTTTACACGCAAGGGCCACGTTCTGCCTCTCTATGACTGATGGAAACACTGACTTGTATTTAAGCCTAGAGACACACTTCAATAATTTGTTGGAACCTTGTTGTACAGTTCTCTCAAAACTGAAAACTGGGGTTTGAAAACTGAACAACTATAGCCAACGAGAGGATCAAATTTGGCATAAAGGAAGATTTTAGCTTCATCACACAGATTTAACCAATTATTTCTGACAGATTTAAGAAGATGAACATTATCAAATACAAAGTAAATAAAATAATCACACGGTGGTTTGGCATCTGACTTAAACTGGCAATATGAGTTCACATACATTTAATCCAAAAGGAGATTGACGTATCGCTGTCTTACAGAAAGACTGTCATTATTTTGATCAGGTGACACATGTAATGCATTTGCTATGTTTTTGAGATGTCTAGAATGAGGGAGGAACATAATATTTTGATTGCGAATAGCATCATAATAAGATATGTAGTAAATTAGAAATGGAAACGGAAAGAGAAGGCAAGAATATAACTTCTTGGACACAGACAGGAGTTCTGTTGGCTTAAAAACACTGCTTGCTTGGAGTCTGAAAATTCTTCATCTGAGTGAGATTAAATGAAAGTCTCAAGATCTGACAGCTGGCCTTTGATATGGTTAACCATTTTCTTGTAATGCACCTGAGGTTCCAGCTCATTATTTGCATGGCATACACAATAACTGTTCAGAATGTCCCTCAGTTGTGACCAATTCTGTAACTTTCTCTTTTATAAGGGATTATCCTTACCTACATTTTTCTCTTTATCAAACACTGATAGCTCCAACAACATTGACACTTTTATTGCTACCTCAGCTTTTGGTACCTCATTGATTGACTACGTGTAAAATACAAATTCACTTTTACTACATTCTGTCAACCATCTGTTTCCTAAACAGTCAGCAAGGAGGGTTATACAATCTTTTAAGGCTATAAAATTTACAACTTGTCTTGCTCAACAAGTTTTTGAAGTTCTTCCTCCTCTCTTTTCTGAATTTCTTTACACCTGTCATTTGGAGATTTTCTTGTGGATGGACTGGGTTTGGTTAAATAATAGGAAAGGTTTGGGAAAATCCTAGGGTGAGCACCAGACTTTAATGTAGGCCTATCGTTTTTCCTTGTTTTTCTTTCACCATTGTGATCAATGTAAGTCTCAAATATTTCCACTTCTTCAGGAGCAAAGTGTTTCGCACAGACTACACTAGATGAAGTAGAATTCCAGTTTTCTCTGGGGATACATTTCAATCACGAAGCATTCATTGCATCACCCTTAGGAAATCTGAACACTGAAATGTATCCTTCTTGATTAGAATGATAGTTGCTGGAGCACGAAGGAACACAGCAATGCCTTGGCATTTGAAATTAAGCCTACCTTTAGTTGTGGTTGTCATACTTTTGCAACGTAAAATAAATGAACACAATCAAGCTGAGCCCTTAATCTACTGCAATTTGAAAAATACAAACACAGAATGGCTTTATAAATGATGTGCATTGTCACTACTACACATACCGCAACATGAGAAAGCTCACCATTGCCGTATATTAATGTCGTTCCAGGATACCAAATAGAGTGCAGGTTAATTTTTTAAACTGTAATACATAAAATATCTTCAATATACTCTGAATTTAAAACAATGCCATCAAGTTCATTCACGCACAACACAAAATATAATGATACATCAAGTTAGACTTGTTTACAAATTACGAACACAGAAGTCAGAGGCTTGACTCCAAGCGACGTTGTCGGATATCCACTGTCACGGCCTTATCGTGTAGTCCAGCCATGGTTCTTACAAACTATCTACGGAAATTCAATATTATTAATCAAAATAATACTTGTTTATAACCTACGAAGGCTACAGAGCCTCTTTCAGTGCCGTAAGGAGCTGATTGTTAAATTACGGTGGTGATGAGGTTATTGTCCTAATTTTCTTCTCAGAATCTGTTTTCTTTATATTTTCAGTCATCTGTGCATATATTTATATTTTAATCAGATGGGTTGTATATACTGTGTGCCAGGATATAAGTCCAATTATACGGGCAGAGAAAAAGCTGCAGTGTTCAATACCCAAGATACCTAGTATTAACCCTCTAACGCTCACATCATTTTATGGTTAGTTTGCGTACATGAAGAGTGGCTAAATAATTAGACCCTTCAATAAAGTTGAATATGCTTGAGAGAAGCCATTGGTATTTAGCCTTATTCAATTTGGTGGTGTCTGCAAACGTTCAGTCAGTGGCTTAATATTTGGCCACTTTTTTGTTCTGTGTGTCATTTCGTGCACTGTGCTGCCATTTGGGATGAGAGTGGCTAAATATTTAGACACTGAGTTCTTGCATACCTAGCAGTATCAAATGTTGTGTATATTCTCAGTTTGTTGCTATATATTGAGTGTTTGCTATATTATATACCAATATTCATAATTTCATGTAAGTATAATGATTTTTAACTGTTGTCAATAATCCATGTGAAGCTAATAGCTAACAGTGCACATATTTAGCCACCATCCTATTGTCAGTAGAAATGAACAGTGACTAAATATTTAGCCACCAGCTTCTGAAATTCGTTTGAAAGGGTTTTATAGAAAAACAATATCAAATCAAATGACATCCAACTAACAGTTACCCCTGCTACAAATAATGTTCTAATAAAAAAATTGATCACTCAGGGAAAATTCTTGTTGTTAGATATTTAGTCACTGACCTATAAAGGGTTTCAAGGTAAAATGGTTAGGGAAAATATCGAACCAAGTGATACTAGTGTTGTGTGCATTGTGTTTTGATATCCAATTTATTGTTAGGGAAGATGTTGTGCCCATAGAAGATCATAGAAGATCCAGTTCAGGTGCCACGCAAATTCTAGCATTTTCCCCAATCAGCCAACGTACCTAATTATAAAATTAAATCAGTTCCGGAAAGATCCGAAAAATCGTGAATCAGTGTTACGACTAAGATATGAAGATAATGTTAAAGGGCTACAAGAATAATGCAGTTAAATAATTTTCAATATTTTACAGTGGATGTACGTAAATGGAACCTAACCCCGTTCATAGTGATTCGAAATGAGGTTTACCTTCTTAAACATTACCGGAGGATGGTGTGCCATCAATTCCGGTGAGTTTTAAGGTAACTAGTGCTTTAGATGTTCAAGAGTATCATACAAATATCACTGTACCTACTCGAAAATTTAGGTCGACTTTGAAGAGTTGAAATTTTGTTCGAGAAATGTGCTATTTTACAATATTTTACACAATGGACTGTGGTTAATGATGATATTGCAACGTATTTAGAGTGAGGTTAATAATTTTATTCGTCGACATCTATTTATCTTATTTGTTGTCCGGAGTTTCTTATGTAAAATATTTCCACAGTGTATGTGTGTGTCTGTTTCAACCTGGTGTTGAAAAAGTAATTCTCCCTTCGTTATTTTCCCACTGAAATTACAGTTAGATTTACAATAGAATTATGCGATGACGTTGCTTTAGTGTATAATTTTTCATATTTTGAGTTAATGAGTTGCATTTCATGACGTTCGACTCGTCATGTTTTCTTTAGGTGACTCGGCCTTTCATGTCATCCACACCATACTTTTTCTGGGTTACGGTCTAATGTAATTGTAGTTGGTCTTGGCTTGAGGATTGGAGCAAGATCGACCGATTGGAACAGGTCTTGTTCTGACCAAGATCAACTACAATATTCAGTTCATAACACAGCTGACACAGCGAGGAATGAACTAATAATGTATGTATGTCTACCCCTTAGCTCCCTTTCTCGGTACGAGATCTGGGATGAGGTGAGATGAATTGATTTGGCACATTTTCATAGTCAGATGAGCTTCCTGGCGCCAACCGCAGTTGAGGAGCTAATGGATATGAAATTAATGTTGGTGAATGAAATTGGTGAGAAGGTTGACCTATGCAAAGGAACTGTCTCGGCATTGGCCTACAAGTGAAAATGGGAAACCACGGAAAACCATTCTTAGGACAGCCAACGGTGGAGTTTGAACCCACGGTTCTATCAATTATGTTGGCTACTGAGTGTATGATTTGAACCAGTGTATCGATTCATTCAAAGTGTCCGAGTGAATCGATTCACAGGAACGGCGAGCTCACGGCACACGATTCAGTTGACTCGCAGCAGACAGTGCTAAGTGGCGCAATCACGGCTCAGTGAGGCACAACACACACGGCTCAGTGTCGGTACACTGGACATTGGCGGGGAGCCGAACTTCCGCTGCAGCGAGACATACAGAACCATGTCACACTGGCAGAATCGTACGCTATAACGGACTCCCACTCTGGCTAAGGTTATTCTACTTCATAGTTTAATGAATCAGTATTATAACTGTTGATGAGCATCCCATGAGGAGTAGGGCGAGTGTCAGCGATTTCTTCACGTCTCATATTGAAGCGGAGTAAGGTTTTGAATATGTGGGCCGAGGAACGGAAGTCTGGGGGTGGTATTGAGCAGTAGAAACACATGAGTGCCGGTAGAGGGCGGCTGAAGTGAGCGGAGGTTGATGATGGGTCGGCGAGTGTGGGAGGTCGGATGGGGTAGGTGGGTCCTGCAGACGCAGTCGATTGTCGCTCTTCATCGAAGTTGGTGGCGTTCCGTTGATGAGTTCAGTAGGCAGTGATGATGGGGCCACAGCACGACGGGGAGGGGCCGGTTCCTCTTCAGCAAGGATTTGTGAAGCGGTGCGCTTAGACGGTGTTCGAGCGTCGCCCCGCTGGGGAACCGGGGTCACAGGTAGGAATCAGCCTGGTACTTTGGAGCAGCGTGTGATATGCAGCGGCTGCGAGATCAGCAGTTGATTGAATGGCGCCTGAAGCGGTGGTAGTCAGTATGGGATACATGATGGTGCTAGAAGTTTAGCGCACTGTACTGCTGCAATGGGCACGTAAGAAAGGGGTTAATATTTGGTTGAAGACAATGTGTACTGGTCTGCCTGTATGCAAGTCCGGAAAAACACTTGTAATAGCCAAACCACCACTCGGTTCCACTATAGAGGAGAAAAAGTGTACAGTGGTGAAACCCCACGAATACCACTCCGTCCACCTGTCGCGAACACGTTTTCAAGCATTTATTAAATGCCGTGTGAGATTTGGGTGTATGGGCTTCGTTGGACTGTACGACGAAGTATCCTGGAATATCCATGTTATTTAAGCCTATTTAAGAAAAGACTAGGCAACCAATTGATAGGGAATCTCCCACCTAGGCGACAGCTCTAAATGCAGATCATTGATGGTTGTGTAGACAGATACTTTAAAATCTAATTCTACTGTATATACTTATTTAATGGAATTGTCCCTGTTGGGGAAAGGCTTCGTAACATCAAAACTTAACGTGAAGAGGATGCTGCAGGAGAAACCTGGATATGAAAGCTGCATAGGAAAGCAGTTCATTGAATGAAGACCAGATGGCAGCAGCAAGCACTGAATGCTGTTGCTGCTGTCTTATCAGTACTACACAGATGTAATAGGAACGGTGACTCTAATACGCCGTCAGTTTGGTCACTGTATCGATTCAGTAACGTGAACGGAATCAAATGAATCGATTCAGTAAAATGAATCGAATATCGCATAACTACTCCATAGCCGTAGTGCGTTAATATGCGCGGCAACTCTCCTTGGTGCGAATCACGTAATACCGGTCGTGAAGGTTTTTTAGTACGAAAATGTTTATTGGAGGTTTCCTAAAAACTTAATATTTGGTTCGTGAAAAAGCAATGGTAACTTTACATGCACTTTTTCTAGAAGAGTGAAATACATTGAGCGTATTTAAAAAGCTTTACACCAAACATCAAGTTACCAATACCTAACAAATTTCACTCCATTTAAAACATGAATACGGAGTAAAGAAAAAACCGGTACATCACCAAACAAACAAACAAACAATTCAATTTTTCTATTATTAACATTTTTTTTGCTATTTGGTTTACGTCGCACCGACACAGAAAGGTCTTATGGCGACGATGGGATAGGAAAGGCCTAGGAATGGGAAGGAAGCGGCCGTGGCCTTAATCAAGGTACAGCCCCAGCATTTGCCTGGTGTGAAAATGGGAAACCACGGAAAGCCATCTTCAACGCTGCCGACAGTGGGGCTCGAACCCACTATCTCCCGATTACTGGATGCATTACGACAGCATGCCCATTAAGAGCTTATCATGCATTCTTCACCAAAATATTTAAGTTTACCAAAACTAGGAGTGCACACATTTAAGAAACCATTCCAATTGGTTCCCTGCTTTTGAAGTTTCTCAGCAATTTCTTTGAGGATTTTGCTTTCATTTGAGATCTTAGTATAATTTTCGTTAAAATTATTGGGGAGATATTTTATGTCAAATGAAAACCACACTTGCACACATCACTTGAATCATTAGTGCTACTTTCAAGTGCTACACAAGAGCTTTTTCTTCGTTTCTTCTTCAGAAAGTTCCTCAAAATAAAGACTCTGTTACTCAGTTAAATACTGCTCTCTTTACAACTACTAAGATGACTTACCAGAATTTCAAATTTGCTACATCCGTCACACTTCAGATCCCATTGTCCTTATCATCCTAATATTAACTCTATTTTTTTCCTAGTAAAGCAATATTTTCAAAATACACTTGCACTTTTAGATCCGTGAGTTTAACCCCTGGGTAGTGCTAAGAAGCAACAACATTGGCTGCCAGACAGTTCTTGGGATCTCCTGACTTAAAACATATCACCTCAGGGAAACGATCCGTATAAGGACCAACAATATAGGCACCTAGGTCGAAGTATTCTAATAATGCAGATCAACATAGAAGGACTAAGCAGATCAAAGCGTCAGTTTTTATCAAGACTATCTCTGGAATACTATATTAATTGCTTTGCAGGGAACTCACGTAGCAAATGAAGACCAATTGCATACCAGAGGTAAAATACCAGGTTATATGCAACATTCCGTCATGCAAACGGAACTGCAACATATGCACGAAATACAGTAGAGAATGCTTCCCTGATCTCCACATTGTAATCAAGATAGGATATGTTACAGTCATCAATATCTATAAAACTCCTGCTTCCACATGGCCAGCACATGTCATTCAACCATACCCTCACCTAGCTGTCTCTCTAGGCCATTTTAACAGCCATAATGAGCAATGGGGATATTCTGTGACTGATTCCAAAGGGGACACTTAGACTTCGTGGTCTGAAGAGCACTATTTCCATCTTCTTTATGCCTTTAAAGATCGGCGTACTTTCATATCAGCTGCTGTAGGAGAGAGTATAATCCTGATTTATGCTACGTGTCTACCGACTACAACACTATACCTCTACAAACCATCTGAAGAGTTCTTCCTGTTTGTCCTCATAGGCAGCATCGTCCAGTTGTAGTGGAAATTGGAATTAAATTTCCAATAGTATCCTCAATTTCTCTTTCACGCTGGAACTTTCGGAGAGCAAATTGGATTGGCTATGCTGAACACCTTGATAAGTGCCTAGGATGGATTCCAACTGTAAAAGACAACTACGAAAGCTACGAGGCTACCGAAAGGAATATATCCCTGTCTGGAATTAAAACAGTGATGTTCTCTACCAACGATCTTAAAAAACATAGACTGCTAATATGATGACAGTATTTGAATCCACTGGCAGCCATGACACTTGAAGGCAAAACATATGCTTATTTCCTCTGAATCTGCCAGAGAAAGATCTGGAGAAGTTGTTGTGTGATGGAGTACGGTCTCTGAGAAGGTGTGCAAGGTTAAAATAATAAATAAATAAATAAATAAATAAATAAATAAATAAATAAATAAATAAATAAATAAATAAATAAATAAATAAATAAATGTAGGGTATGAATTCAGTAGAATGAAGTCAGGCGAGGGTTGACCAAGAGAGGTCCGGTAGAAATATTAAAATGATAAAGCTGGTAGTAATGCTGCAGTCACCCAGGGGTCCGGTGGTCTCAACTTTAGAATCTGGGGTTACCCCATTTAGTGGCCCCTTATGACAGGCCGAGCATTCTTAAACGAAATCTAATTATTAAAGTACGTTAGAAGGCTTAGATATCATTCATATGCTACAGCTGATTTCATCAATATATTTTATCTTTGTAATTGAGCAAGTGCCGGCCTCGTGGTGTAGGGTAACGTGCCTGCCTCTTACCCGGAGGCCCCGGGTTCGATTCCCGGCCAGGTCAGGGATTTTTACCTGGACCTGAGCGCTGGTTGGAGGTCCACTCAGCCTACGTGATTAGAATTGAGGAGCTATTTGACGGTGAGATAGCGGCTCCGGTCTAGAAAGCTAAGAATAATGGCCGAGAGGAGTCGTCTTGCTGACCACACGATACCTCGTAATCTGCAGTCCTTCGCTGAGCAGCCGTCGCTTGGTAGGCCCTTCAAGGGCTGTAGTGCCATGAGGTTTGGTTTGATAACTGAGCAAGTCAAAATCGCCATGGCTTTCTAAGAATATATGGGGCAGGCTACCTGGATAAAGCCGAGCTGGACCAACACCACAGATGACATCTAGATGACCAGCCACGAAAGATGACCATCACCCACGATTGCAGAGGATGAACGAGCAATGACATTCCGGAAGCGAAGGAAAAAGATACAAGTTTCTTAAATAAAATATATATAGATTGGTAGATATTAACATGAGATGACGATTTGTAGTTAAAGCCTAATATGTTTTATCGTTATTGTCTTCAAATAACCTAAATTGTGTTACATTCTCGCGAGTGGTTTATTTATTATGTCAATATAAAGGGAATAGGTAGTCTTCTTAAGAAACCTAATTAACCCCAGTCACGAAATGTGATATGGTAATGTGATAATAGTATTTCCTTAGGTATGAAAAATTCCGTCCTCTGTCGTCTTTAAACAACAAAAACTTTAGCACATTTGCGAACCTTACCTCTCCTCCGCCATCTTGAAAGGGAATATCCTTAGTTTTACGACAAGATGCCCTTCCCGACGCTAATTACACGAGATAGCAGCTGCTAGCTTAGAGGCTACTACACAAGATGGCGGCTGTTATGACTTCCTCCTCTGTCAAGGCATAACTCTATCAAATAAGTTTAAACATGCATCGCGAAGGCAGGAGTGTGCACATGTTTTAACCTGCAGTAATGACATCATCAGAGTTGTGCATGTTTAGAATTATTCGTTGACTGAAAGCTTTAGTCTTCTAGATACATTGATAGAAAGTAGAGCGCAAACATGACGAGAACATTAATAGTTGATGTACGAGGCTTTCAAATAATCGGCAACAAATTCGTGTTTAAAGATTGTGTTACATTGCAGTGTGTTGTGGGCACCAAATCTTGTTAGTTTAGTATTTAGTCCACCTTTCCCTTACTGATTGCAAACAGATGAAGATAAAAAGCAGACACAATGGATCGAAAAAAATTAGGTTTGCAGTGGGAAGGAAAAGGAATACCTTATCGATTTCTATCTTTACCGGGCGAGTTGGCCGTGCGCGTAGAGGCGCGCGGCTGTGAGCTTGCATCCGGGAGATAGTAGGTTCGAATCCCACTATCGGCAGCCCTGAAAATGGTTTTCCGTGGTTTCCCATTTTCACACTAGGCAAATGCTGGGGCTGTACCTTAATTAAGGCCACGGCCGCTTCCTTCCAACTCCTAAGCCTTTCCCATCCCATCGTCGCCATAAGACCTATCTGTGTCGGTGCGACGTAAAGCCCCTAGCAAAAAAAAAAAAAAAAAAAAACTTCTATCTTTAATGATGAACGCACAATTGTCAAGAGCAGATCCTGTATTCTAAAAGTGTTGTGAAAAGAAGGAATGGTTGCGTGAGTATCTACCATCATCGTGTGAAATTATAGACATGCATGAATTAGGGTGTCCATCATTTAAAACTCTTCCGAAGGAGCATAGTGGAGAAACAAGTAAACAGTCTTTACAACATGTGTGCATGCTCTTTGATTGGTTGTGTTGCAGTGCATGCCGGGAGGTGAACAACATATGTAAACTGCAGTGTCGAAATAACGTTAGTGTGAAAGAAACATTTGTAGAGTAACAACATCATGTCATTTCTAACAGATAGTAAGTGTAACGCAGTTGAAAAGGCAATCGTAAAGTTTTATGCATGTAAAAAGAAACTAAACACTTTTACTGAAGAAGAGTTAAATGCAATACCAAAGGCATTTTGGTTAATGTAGTTGTGAATGTTGTAAAGAAGATTTGGGATAAGGTGCCTCGTGAGTGGACTCAAGATCCTGTTTTGTCAGAGCTTCAAACGTGTAGTTTACATCATGGAACACGTGAGTTTAGGTAGGAGACCTTCTGTGAGACAGTGTCGTATATGTCAACTGATTAAACTGTATCACGGACCTAAAAATAACGAGTTGTCTTCGCTTATAAACACTTATCATGACTGTGAAGAGAGTAAACAAGAAAAAGGTCAAGAAACGTGCTGGGAGAAAGGTGAGGAAGCATGCTGGGCATGGGCTCATCAATAAAGTGATTGATCTTCTTCCCTTCGAGGTTCATCTTCCTGGTTACGAGTACTGCGGCCCTAGAACACGACTTGACGTTCGCTTGGCACGTGGTGTTCCTGATAAAAATCTGCTTCGTAAAGCTATGCTGGGCGTGTCATCACCTAGTGCTTCAGTTGCTCAGAAGATAGCAGCACTTGTTGTTGTCGGTGCAATAAAAGGAAAACTGTTACTAGACAGTGGGAAAGACAGTAAAATAAAGAAAGGATGAAGGTGGTGGTGGTGGTGGTGATTAATGTTTTAAGAGGAAGTACACCTAGGCAATCATCCTCATCAGAGGGAAAGTGGAAGGGATCCGACACTTCGAAAAATGAAGATATCAGTCAAAGAAAGGCAAGGGCCACGAAGGGCGTCAAAATGAAAGACTCCGTAGCCTTCGGAAACCTAATAGCGTCTGGGTTGGAAAAGAACGTGCGTTGACCAAGTGAGGTCAGATATGATAGATGAAAGTGAGGAGCCTGGCACAAGTAAGTGGAAGCAATGCTAGGACTCAGCTGAGGACCCCGTGGTCGCCAACCCACGCTCTAAAGTTCAGAGCCCCTGGGGCTACCGTGGGTGTTATTCTACCGCCCCCACCCTCAGGGGGTAAAAGAATAAAACATTTACTTGAAGAAAAAATGTATGTATATATTCTAAAATAAATGTGAATTGACATAACATATTACAGGTGTTTTTAATATTAATCCTACAGCATATCCTAGTAATAATGTTAACTTAGAAGAAAGGAGAGGTAGAGGATCAAGAATTAAACAACACACACACAAGATTTAAAGTACATCCTCTTTATCAATCTGTGAATTAAAGCTGTTATTAAAACCAAGCCATTTAACATACAGTTTATTCCCACGACGTCGAATAACACGTTCAACTAAATAGTGAACAGGATATTTTGTTTTTTGCAGTTCTTCGATGTAGAATCCTCTTTCAATAGGCAGTCCTCTGAGATCACGAAGTAAATACGTAACTGGATTAGTAAGCTTAACACTCCTGATTTGAAAAATTTCAGTGCTCCAGTTGGGAGTGTATCCTTTTGCAAAGACAGACTTGTGTCTGCTGATGCGAACAAAATCACCTTCTTTAAAGCGATAGCGGCGTGGATCAGCTGTTTTAATTACAAGATGAATAGCATCTAGGCGAGGTGTATTCCTTGTAACAAGACGTGGCTTCGTTCCGATAGTGCGGTGAGGGGTATTGTTGTAGGTAGCTACAAGTCTAGGTAGCAGATCAATCCAACGATATGATCCTTGTGCTGTAAATTCTCGCCACATCATTGTTTTCAGTGTACGATTAAAGCGATCTACAACACTTGCCTTGAGATTGCCGAACGTAGAGTAGTATTGAATGCCAAGTAACTTGAGGTAAGAAGAAAAATCCTTGTTGTAAAACTCTTTACCTTGATCAGCTTGAAGAAGCCTTGGGCAGCGTTTTGATTCTTCAACAATATAATTAAATGCTTCCTTGACTTGAGCTGCTGTCTTAGAACTCACAGGTTGTGCAAAAGCAAACTTCGAATACACATCGATAACAGTAAGTAGATACTTATACCCCTTATTACTAGAGGCATATGGAATCATTTCTACTAAGCCTGCTTACCAGACATAACCTTTTCCTCGTGTAATAACGCGTCTGCGACAGTAGGTTCGACGTGCTGGTTAATGTAACACATGTGAGATGTTTACCTTTACAGTGAGATCTTCTCTTGACGAGATATTACAAAATAATACCGGCATGTTGTAATTCTCCCTCTATTTCTAGAATTTCTGATTCGTGACCTCTGTGACCAGCCTCTTGCGATGCTCTTAAAAGTTGTAATCGTTCAACGTGTAAGGTTGGGTCATTCCAGTATCTTACATCCACATACGGCAACAAAGGCTTGTAGGTAACATGAAGACTACGTGCAGTCGGAAACAGCTTAGAAATAAACTCACGATACTTGTAACTCTTATTTGCATTTACAGCTTCTGTTCTCTTGTAATTACTTCGTGTTGCATCAGTAGCAGAAATTATTGCTTTATATTTTTTAAGATCATATTGCAAAATTATATCCTTGTCAGGTATTCGTGAGAAAAGAAGTTCTAAGAGTACTTTCGTAGGTTTATAAGTAACACCTTTTACAATAAGTTTGTTGCTATTAATCTTAACATTTGAATGTCCTATCCAGAAACAGTCGTCTTTGTAGCGAATACCGTAGGTGGTGTCAGTCTGTCCTATAAAAAGTTTTTCTATATAAGATGCAAAGGGAAATCCATAGGTATCTTGAATAAAAGTTCTGAACTGATTACGATACTTTGGCGTGATCATAAACTCAGACAAATATGGTAGATCTTGCGTCGATGTAGTAGGTGTTTCAATAACATCTGTAGTTAAAAACTCAATACGCTTAGATGGTGAAGTATCGCTAAGATATTTTTCCTTATCCTCTTCTTGATCTATATCTTGCTTCTCCTCTTCCTCATTTTGCTTCTCTTATTTATGCTTTTCTTTTTCTTCATGCTTCTCTTTATCATATGATGTTTGCATAGAAGCAAAACTTGAAGTAGACTGCAGCAATGAAGTGAAATTAAAAATTTCTTTGAGTGGTGTACTTAATTGCGTTTTTTAAATAAATCCGTGCCTTCTTGAATACGTTTAAGCTCTTTAAATTTTCGTCGAATATTGTTTCGAGCTTTGATGTTATGTTTTGTAAACTTATTGCTAGATGTTAACATGATGATGGTTTTAGATCAAGTAGTCACTCTAATTCTGTGTTAATGCATATGAAATGGTCGAAACTCATGCGATATCGTCCATGCTGAACATCACTTTCTTTATCAATAACTAAAAAGCTGTAACGATGTGATGACCAACATGTAGCACACATACGTTTAAAGTCATTGAAAGTAATATCAGTGTTAACATGATCGTCATACACATGTCGCATGTTGTGCTCATCTTGCCGAAAAAGCACAATAACATTTGCGTTGTCGCGTATCAACTGCTTAGGCACACGGGAATAGGTTTGGCATAAATAGATGCAATCAACATATTTATGTCTTCCCATACTAAAGAATGCACGAATAACGTTTTGCTGTTCTGTTGCGACATCGTCAAAGATAACAAGAGAATTAGGAAGCACATCGTCCGGTGATGGTACTTGCTCATGTGAACGGAATTCAAAAAAGTTATTCCATCTTTAACCAGATCGTGCATTACAGTTTGTAGAATAGTATATAGCGGTTGATAGAGTGACTTTTCGAAAACGTAAATATTCTCGAAGCGTATACCATTTAAAGAAGTAATGAGTGTAAGTAAAAGATTTGTTTTCCCGCATCCCGACGGGCCTGATATAATAGATCGAACAGCAAAAGGAAACAACTTTCCATGACGTTTTCTTGTAGTTGTACTAGAACTAGGTAAGAGATGTGACACAATGTCGCTAACAGGTAGTATTTCTTGCTGGTTTATAATCTTCATGATAACTGAATCGTAAAGTAGGCAAGAGTAATATATATATTAAACGAAACAAGAGGTAACAGTTAGTTTGTCATTTGCTCTTGACGAGGAAAGTCATGTACAGAATGGTGAAATCAATATCCAAACGGTATGAAGAATG
The DNA here is from genome assembly GCF_040414725.1 of Anabrus simplex. Taxonomy (NCBI): domain Eukaryota; kingdom Metazoa; phylum Arthropoda; class Insecta; order Orthoptera; family Tettigoniidae; genus Anabrus; species Anabrus simplex. The sequence continues at coordinate 729,700,043 of NC_090265.1, forward strand.
GGAATACAATCCACGTGTAGCTATTACTAAGGCAGTACGCGCAGCAAGAGCGAGAACTTCTCCAAAGTGCAGAGCAATGTTTAGTAAACGTTCACGAATTATTCCGGTACCAAAACGGGGAGGATATCTTCCTGCGCTGTTTGCTGGCCTAGCAGCTTTAGGTTCATTGCTGGGTGGTTCTAGTGCTGCAACAGGAACTGTTAAGGCTGTAGAAGAAGCGAAACAACAGTCTAAATAGAGTGAACATCATAACAAGACAATGGAGGCAATTGCATTACGAGGCAAAGGTAAACACATGAAGCTAGCACCATACAAAAAAAAGGGCTTGGCATCTACATATCTCCAAAAAAAGGTCTAATGAATGCAGTGCCACATCGAACTCTGACGCATGAAGAAGATTTTTCTATTTGCTAAACAACTAGGAATTCGTTATTTTCGAGGTGTGTACATGCGCGATCAACTACCAGCGTGCCCGCGTGAACGTGAAAGTGCCGTAATTAACTTCGACAACAGTCGCGGACCTGGAACTCATTACGTTGCCTATGTAAAACGTAAATCTAAAGTATGGTATTTCGATAGCATGGAGACTTGCCTCCTCCCTTTGAGTTCATATGTTATTTCGGAAGCAATGCAGACATTGTTTACAATAAAAAATTGTGTGCAAAAATTTAATACACGCATGTGCGGATGATTATGTTTTATGTTCTTATATCAAACCCAGACAGTAGCGAAAGAGTGTTAGTGTGCACGTGATGACTAACAGTGAAAGAACGTTTGCTGTACGTGGAGAAGGACCTGAAACGACCGTCTATTTTAATCCGCCGATCGAACTTGGCTATCAGCTACATAGTCTTGGACTAGTATCGTTTGAAAGCTACAATAAAATCTGTAATGTGCGTGATGGTGTAAACAAGTTCTATTACGATGAGTATGTGCTAACACTACCCTCAGGCAGTTATTCAGTAGACGATATTCGTGACTATATTGAAAGTACATTAATTGATCAGTTTGAAGAAGAGAGTTTTAGTAATCATAATTACAAGTTCTCGCTCACTGTAAGCAACATTACACATAAATGTGTTATTGAATCATCATTTAAGGTTGACTTCAAATCACAACCTGATTCGACTGGACCATTGCTTGGATTTTTATCAAGGGAGCTCCTACCGAACGTACGTTACGAGTCTGATCAACCTATAACACTCTTCTATGATTATCATTTGAACATTACTTGTAGTATGATTACAGACTTCATTAGTAATCAACAACATTCGCACGTCCTGCACGACTTTATTGTTACAGAGGAACGTGGATATACTATCCGTGAGAAACCAGCAGTAGTTCTTTATCATCCTGTGTCTGTAAAACACATTAGTAACATTACTCTTAGGCTTGAAAATAAACATAATCAGCTTATTCATTTAGAGCGGCACGCGTACGTAGTTTACAAACATCATCTCAAACCAGTATGAAAAACATCTACAAAACACGGTGTACATTCCGAAGACATACTACATGTTTGCGAAGACTCATCGAGTCAACAGATAACCATAAGCAGATACTCCAAGATTTAGGTTATACGCTACAATGACAAAATGGAGGAAATGCTAGACAATATGAATACAGTAGAAACTCGTGAAGGTGCAGTACGAAGTGAGCTTCATTCCTATCAACCTTTTACGTTTGGATTAACCCTTTATAGGTTGCTGGTAAATATAATTATCACTTCGGTTCCCATAGAAACGCACAAGTCACCTACGGGCGTCAAATCGAAGGACATGCACCTGGCGAGCCGAAGAAGTCCTCGGACACTCCCGGCACTAAAAGCCATACGCCATTTCATTTCTCTTTTCTGAAGCGCGATATGAAGTAAATAATGTCGAAATAGATACAACGAAGAATGTTGGTATTACAAGTGCAATGAAACTCTAGCCTTCTTTTTGTGATGAAGAAAGTAATCTTTTGCAGATGGTAGGATGATGTCGAAAAGCTACTAACAGCTGGATGATTAATGTACATGGAACTTTTACGAGTATGTTACCAATGAAAGATATTTTTGGCTTCGCAGAAGACTTTACACGTATTATAATCAACGCAAAACAAGAGCTTGTTCTGATCCGTGATCGAAGTGATTACAATTCTCTTAAAGCTGCAGAAACACCAGTAGATTCGAAAATTACACTTAATCGTATATTGTGGTGGGTTCCACATGTAATCTCATCCGATCGTGAAAAACTTCGATTGCTGAAGATTGTGGAAAATGATACACTATTACCTATCCGTTTTCGAAGTAAGGAACTGCATGAACATCCTGTGTTACAACCTACAAACAAGCATAGCTGGGCGGTTAAAACGTCGCGTTTTACCGAGAAACTGCTGTATATTTTTTTTGTATTTCTAACCAATCGTTAATTCAGTCATGAAAAAGATATCTCACTGTTTGATCACTGTAAATTAAGACATGTTAGACTATATCTCAACGGAACTACGTATCCCTACGAAAACATAGACATTAACTTTGAGAAAAATAAATTTGGGATGCACTATGACATGTTTTGTAAATTCCAGTCATCGTATTATCAGAAAGGAGATCGTCCGCAATTTTCGCCTCAATAATTTAAAAATAAAGCACCGATTGTAGTTGTAGACTGCTCTTATCATAAAGAATCTATAAAAGAATCTCCTGTTGATATTGTCTTATTATTCATATGAGTGATGTTACTTACCATCCGGTAATGAATATTGTTACTAGACTATAAATAAGGATAGCCCTTTATCATCAACACTAGTGTGTGCTTCGACATCGTACGCTATGGAACAGAAAGAGTACAACAAACAAAACTGTAAATGTGGATGCTGTTTGCATGCTCATACGCAACATCTTATTTATCTCACATGAGTAAGTGAGGCTATTAAGATGTTCTATATACATAGACCCTCATATGGGATGCCGAAGCACCTTATTCAATACTTACCGCCACGATTTTGATCTACGTACGCTGCCCCTTACGTACATGATTTTGGGACATCCTTCCTCTACACAGTAAGATGTCAATCGATGTAGCTTTATGCAGAACCTGTTAACGTCATTACAATCATCGAGGGGAAAATGGTGGTGATGATTGGGATAGACCAAATCTGAGGATTGAACACTGTACACAGTGTACGGATGAACGCTTTCCAGTACCTGATGATGATTCAGAAAAGGAATAAACCACATGAATAACAACAGGGTAAGAACTCCATTATCTTCTTTGTAAAGCAAAACATACCTTGTATATTTCTAAATATTTTGTTTAATTTGAATGTTGCAGGAGGCATTTCGGAAGCATGCTATCTCCGAAAAACGTCGTTAAGAAGCATAGCAACCTTGTCAGCAGCAAAGCGAACACTACAGTAGTACATTGTAAATAAATACTTGATTGCATTCAAAATGTTGTACTTATTGCATTCCTTTGCCTCCTTACACCTACATATTCTTGAGAAAACGAACAAGTCTAAACATGCACAACTATGATGACGTCATCGCTGCAGCACGTGCACACTCTTGCCTTCGCGATGCATATTTAAACTTGTTCGATAGATGCCTTGACACAGGAGGAAGTCATAACGGCCTATGTATAGCCGCCATCTTGTGTAATAGCCTCTAAGCTAGCAGCTGCTATCTTGTGTAATTAGCGTCGGAAAAGTCATCTTGTCGTAAAACTAAGGATAGTTCCTTCAAGATGGTGGATGAGAGGTTAGGTTCACGAATGCGCTAAAGTGTTTGTTGTTTAAAGATTATAGCTGACAGAATTTTTCAAATTGCCCGCCACTACATGCCTAAGGATAAGGTTTACTGCTGTAAAGATAGCAGCACGATGCGTTGTTGTTTAAATATGGTGGATGACAGCTGTCCAAAAGTCACATGGAATTTCAAATTGCCCGCCACCACATGTCTAAGGATGAGGTTTAGTGTCGTAAAGATGGCAGCACGGTGGTCTGTTGTTTAAATATGGCTGCTGACGTCTGTCAAAAGCACGTGGCTTTGTTTACAAACAAGAGCGCGTGGAATTTTTCAAATTGCCCGCTACCACATGTCAAATGTGGCACCCATCGGGTTTAGTGCCGTTAAGATGGCAGCACTGAGGTTAGCGATCGTCTGTTGTTTAAAGATGGCGAATGACAGCTGTCAAAAGCACGTGGCATTGTTTACAAACATGAGCACGTGGAATTTTTCAAATCGCCCGCCTCCACGTGGCTAAGGTGGCAACTGTGAGGTTTAGTTGCCGACAAGATGGGAGCTCTGAGGTTAGCGATGCGTTGTTGTTTAAAGATGGCAAATGACAGCTGTCAAAAAGCACGTGGCTTTGTTTACAAATTCAAATCTCGCGCCAAAATTCAAATCTTCCGCCAATTTCCCACGCTGCTGACGTCAGCATCACGTGACCCGCTCCGAGGCTTACTGTTGAACTCCCACAGCTCCTCTACTGATATGATTTAATATGACCTTGCAATATGGTCGCCTTTCAGTAGACACTTTCATGGCTCTCATACCACCAACAAGTGCCATGACTGAGTTGATAAGCTTTTATTTAGATCTACCTCAATTCGGGTATGTGTTGCCTGTAAAGTTTAAAACCGATAACATTGAGAAGATATTTAGTTCTTATAGACAGTTGTGTGGTGCCAATTATAATGTGTATGTTTGACAAGTTTTTGAAGCTGAGAAGAAGATAAGAGTGCTATGTTTGCTAAGATTAAGGTCTGAAAAATATAAAGAAATATCTTCAAAGAAGGACATGTTTGAATTAGATTCCAATTCATTGAACATAACTGACGAAACACATAAATGCAGTGAATTTTCCAGTATGCTAGTTAAAGTAGGATGAAACAGAAGTAGACTTCGATAACATATTTTCTGTCATTTACATTTCAGGTTATGTAGCTATTAAGGTAGCCAGTAAACTTAATTGCACATACTGTATCTCGAACATATAAAAGGAAATAGTGGAAAATGGCATGTTTAATAGCTTAAACAAACATATGTGGGTTATCGGTCCCATCAGACTTGCTCTTAAATGAATGTACAAGTGTATATAAGATCATGCAGATTTTAATCTCTGAGGAATATGAAGTAGCATTCCTTCAGAGTAAGAATCAGAAGTGTGTATTGACTCAGCTTGAAAGGCAAACTGTAAGTGATACAAGGGAGTGCTACTGGTATTGTGAAAAACCTCTATATGAACTTCTCTGCCTATCTTTGCAAATAGTTTAAGCAACAACTACACAAACACAAAAATGTCAATGATGCTGATGCTATGGTTAAGAGATCTGTCAAGAAAAGAAAAGTGATGACCCTGGAGTGATTATGTTGTAAGTTTATTCCCAATGTTAAAACTGAATTTTGATGGGCATAGGATTGTACTGTTTTTCTAGTTGTAGCCACATGTTTGTGTATTCTCATATTTACATTGACGTATTCCATTCATATTCACCTTGTTTTCACCTTGAAAACATCTCTTCATGCAACGTTCTAATGATAAAAATATAATTGAAGGTTAACTTCCCATATGTTATATGTTAGACTTTAAGGAGTAGCAGTACAGTGTTGCCAAGTTTCAGTGTCAAGGCCTTAGTGTAGTCCGGCCATGTAAGAACACGAATGTAAGAACTCTATTTGCCGCCATTATGAACACTTTCGATAGGTCGGTTAAGGTCCGAGGTATTGTAGTTGGTCTTGCTCAGACTTTAACGCTACTCTTGATCGTTCCAAGGTGGCGAATCGAGTAGTCGGGCATGTTGGAAGCGTGGGTTTGTTGTTTTCGTATGCAGTCGGTTTAATTTCCTGAAAGTTGACGAAAAATGTTAGTTTCTTTGTATAATATAAGTGTGTGACTGCATTTGTATGAGTTAGTAGGCACTTAGGATCTGTATTCTACTCAGTAATGTGAGAATGTGTTAGTTTTGATCGTGTTGTGATCCATGTTTAATTCGAACTACTGCAATGACTCTCATACAAATATTCCTAAGTTTTCTAAGGAATAACTTAAAACATTATGAGCCGAATTCATAGTCAGCATTATACATAAGTGGAACCCTTAAGTAATAAGGGATCATTTATAATAAGCAATCACTTATATGAGTTTACGTTTCATAGACAACACTTAAAGAGAACACGCATTGATACAGTAAGTATTCACTGGAAATGTGACAATGCTGTATATTATGCCCATGCTTCCAGGATAGTGTTGTAGTTCTTCTTTCCTTCTTCTCTTGAATGGTGTGGTTGGACTCATTTGTTATCGTCCAGTCACGAAACCAGATTAATAAAACTGACACATATATCACTCGTAGTGAACGTTAAAAGTATAGTTTATATAAAAAACACCACAGGACTCACACAAAACACGATGACCTCATATAAGACACAGGTGAAGGTGATTTATATCCCACCAAAATTATGACAAACATTTTGCAATGGAAGAGTGAGAACAAAGAGGCTGTTAAAGGATTATAATACAATATGTGCATCATCAAGAAACTGATTCATGCTGTTAACAAGAGTAGGAGTTAGAGAGGATAGTAAACACGAAATACTTGTGGGGAAGGGGATTTCCATGTTAAGCAAAGTGGATAGGAAGCGCTGGCATGGAACATCAAAAGCAGGACATTGTAACAGGAGGTGATTACTGTCGGTATCAGGCAAGCCACAAACACAGGAAGTTGGGGGAGAAAGATGAAAACGATTTTTATATTGGGGAGTAAGAACATGATTAAAACGTAGACGAATAATAGATGTGATGTGGCGCCGAGAGTACGAGCCATAATAAAACCACGTTTTAGGAGGAATAACAGGTCGTAATAGATTATAAAATGTCCCTTTTCTCGTGACGATTCATTCCAATCGGACTGCCATTGTTGATACGATATAGCCCGCACATCATGCATGAGATCAGAAGGAGCGATCGCTAGAGAATGAGGGTGATATTGTTGTGATGCTCGTTTATCTGCCTGATCAGCAGTCTCATTCCCCATGATATCAGAGTGACTGGGAACCCAAACCATAGTTACGTACACTCCAAAACAAGTAAGGATATATAAGAGATACTTGACGCTATATAAGTACCAATTAGGAGAAGAAAGAGGCGAGCATAAGGCGTGCAGAACATTTTGTGCATCCGTGAAAATCGTAACCTTATAATACGCATGTGACCTGATGGTAATGAGGGCTTTTCGAATAGCAAACAATTCGGCGGTAAAAACAGAAAAGGCCGAAGGGAGGGAAAACTCAGAGAGGGTATACGGTTAAGGGATATAAAAGTCTGCTCCCACGCCGTGTACTGATTTTGACCCGTCATTATAAATACTTACTTCCCTTAAGTAGAGGGAAAGTCGAATACGTTTAGTTGCAAGAGGGGAAAGATGAGTAGAACGAAAGGCGGTTTATAAAAAGCAGAGACACGATTTCCACGGGTAGGTTGTGAAGAATAATAAGAATGTAAAAGTCGTAGCTTGGGGATAAGCTGAGACCGGGTGACAGTAAAATGTTTGAGGACATACTTAGCGCCTATGGTCTGTCGCCGAATTTTTAAAGTCTGTTCACCGGCTTTTATTAATAAGGCGTTGGTTGGTGTAGTTTTAAGTGCTCCTAAACAGACACGTAGTGCGCGGTATTGTATTGTATTTAAACGTGCAAGGGTAGTAGCAGAAGCGGTGTTGATAAAAAGAGCGCAATAATCTAGTAAGGATCGAATAGTTGCTCTGTAAAGGAGAATAGCTGTAACGGGGTCAGCGCCCCAACTTCGAGGGCGATCGTACGCAATATAGTAATAAAACGATCAGTTTTACGTTGAAGCGAAATAACGTAAGGAGTCCACGATAATTTGTGATCTAATATGACTCCAAGGTACGAATGCTGATTGACAGAGAGGATGGTAAGACGATCAAGAAGAAGAGGAGGACGGTTAGGTGTTCGAGTATGGGTAAAAGGCATTGCAGCACATTTGGAAGGCGAGAGTGAGAAGCCATGTTCATGTAACCAGAGAGTAACCTCATGAAGGACACACTCCATTATTCTCCTACACATATCAACACTATCATGGGATACGTACAAAACAAAGTCGTCGGCGTAAGCTAAAACTCGGTCGTTTTTTTGAAATTATACGTTCTAAACTCGCATATAAAACGCAAAGTGGATACCGCTTAGTATATCACCCTGTGGGACTCCATGCGAAACGTGTCTTACTGGAAACAGGGGGTAGGGGGATTTGAGAATGAGAGTACGAGAAATATATAGGCGTTGTAATAGAGAAATAAAAGCAGAGGGAAAACCAAGGGAATCAAGGCAAGACCATAATAGGTGTAAAGGAACGGAATTATAAGCTCCTTGAATATCAAGAAAAACGGTAACAGTGCTATGTTTATGATGTCTAGCTAGTAAGAGATCAGTTAACAGAATATTGAGCGGATCTTGTGTGCTACGTCCTTTAAAAAAAGGCAACTGGTATTTAGGAAGGATTTGATGTTTCTCCATAACTCAGAGAAGACGCTGTAGTAGAATTTTTTGAAAAAGTTTCCTAATACAGGCAGGAACTTAAAAGAATGCCACGATAACTTAAAGGAGAAGAGGGATCTTTCCCAGGTTTAAAAATTGGGACTAAATGAAAGTTGTTCCACTGTGTCGGCACCTGTAATGTGAGTAGTATAATATTAAAAAGAGAAGGTAAAACAAGATGACCGGAATGGGGTAAAAGTCGGAGCATAGTGTAAGTTATACTATCAGGACCAGGACGAACTACGAACTGCTTGTAAAACGGACTGTAATTCGGACAGTTGGATGGGTTGAAGTAAAATAGAAAATTGGGGAGGTATGGGACGGGAGAAAGAAAAGGGAGGCGAAATTTTGAAGTCAGGTGTTAAAGTATATAGACAAGAAAGAAGGACATTAGGCCGAATAATCGAATGCGCAGGGTGCACAGATGTAACACGTCAAGTAAGACTCCAAGGAGTAGCAGTACAGTGTTGCCAAGTTTCAGTGTCAAGGCCTTAGTGTAGTCCGGCCATGTAAGAACACGAATTCCAACTGCTAACACTCCATTTGCCGCCATTATGAACACTTTCGATAGGTCAGTTAAGGTACGAGGTATTGTAGTTGGTCTTGCTCAGACTTTAACGCTACTCTCGATCGTTCCAAGGTGACGAATCGAGTAGTGAGGCATGTTGGAAGCCACTTGGAAGCGTGGGTTTGTTGTTTTCGTATGCAGTCGGTTTAATTTCCTGAAAGTTGACGAAAAACGTTAGTTTCTTGGTAGAATATAAGTGTATGACTGCATTTGTATGAGTTAGTAGGCACTTAGGATTTGTATTCTACTCAGTAATGTGAGAAAGTGTTTGTTTTGATCGTGTTATGAACCGTGTTGAATTCGAACTACGGCAATGACTCCCATACAAATATTCCTAAGTTTTCTAAGGAATAAAACATTAAGATCCGAATTCATAGTCAGCATTATACATAAGTGGAACCCTTAAGTAATAAGGGATCACTTATAATAAGTATTCACTTATATGAGTTTACGTTTCATAGACAACACTTAAAGAGAACACTCATTGATACAGTAAGTATTCACTGGAAATGTGGCAATGCTGTATATTATGCCCATGCTTCCAGGATCGTGTAGTTCTGGCTGCCGAGTAGTGGGATGATCTATTGTGTTTTGTTTATCGAAGGACACCGCGCGCGACATTTTTGAGGTTAAAAGATCATCTATATTGTATTTGGTTATCAGAAGGATAACAAAACAGCGAGCAGAGATGGCACCCGCAAGAACTTGTGTCGAAGTGTATGCACATAATGTAGAACAAGCAGACCGACGTAGTTTCTCATCAGAATATGAATGACGTAGGTAAAACTTGCGGACAACGCAAACAACGAAAATTGCCAGAGTCTAATTTTTTTCTTAATATAATATGTTTATAGTTATCCACGTACTCGAACCTATACAAATATTTATCCAAATGTAGAAGATATAGCCTTACAACGCTTTTAATGATTTGACAAATATATCCGTAGCCGTTACGTTGTAATGGGCCTAATTACTCCCCCAATAAAATGTAAATCGTCTGTTTTGATGTGCGATGACATAATTTCAGAAACTTCTGATATAATCCGGCAAACGATTGGTTGACTAGTCTGATATAATTAGCACAAATCAACCTTAAAATAAATGGTGGTAGTGCAACACGTTCATTTTTCTTCTAAACTCAGTATAGTTCTTTACTATTCCATAGGCTACAGTCTTGATAATTCATCAACTTGTAACACGTTTCCAATGAATTAAGCGAAATACCGGTAATGATGATGATAATAATAATAATAATATTAATGATAATGATAATGATAATAATAATAATAATAATGGCGACGAGGAACGTACGAATATTATTCCAGGCTTGTGTCTATATCATACACCTGTAAATTTCATATGTTAAGTACACACATATGAACCGCTTAGACTGATTCTATGGTTCGATCAGATTCCACTTCGAATGTTAGCGTTGTGCCACGTCCTGGGAGCCATCTGGTGGCGAATGAACGTACCATTTCTAGTATAACGTCTAAATTTTAAAGAGTCATTGTTTGAGAAGCCTTTCTCGTGGACAGTCGATATTTCTTCTTGACACGGCATAAGCCCAAAAGCCTATACAGTAACATATCTATAAGTACTTGTAATATGGGCTCTTGGACTTATGTCGTGTCAAGAAACCAAGGTAAAACTCTTTACGTTTCGCAGAGAACTTTGCTCCGCGTCTTCAGAAGAAAATCTCGACTGTTCACGAGGAAGACTTCTACCATAATGAGGGTTTGAATTCTAAATTATGTTATATATACAATTTTAACAGTTTTATCATGTATTTCCATCTATCCAGCGAAGTGAAATAAGAGAGGAAACGTTATTTGACTAAACCTCAGTGAAATTTCTAAATAATCAGCTTGATGTTCTGTTTTGCTATGGGGCTCTGCGTCTATTATAGTACAATATACCTGATTCTAGTTTATTATGTGATGGGTAGTTGTTCACGAAGTGTTTTCGTGCGTGCAACAGTGATTTTCATTACCTTTATCATGTTAAATTATCGCCAGTGGTATAATATGTACGTGATATTTTCATATTTACCAAATAGCCAGCAGTCCGGCTACTAAGGATGCCAAGTTTTTTTCATGTTACGGTCTGAATATTGGAGTCGGTCTTGGTCAGAACGTCCCTACACAGACCAGTCTTTCAACGGTAAAGTACGTACGTTTGCCAGTCGTGTGCTGTTTCGCGGGATCTTCGTTTCCTATTCATGGCTTCAATAACTGAAGTGTCCCCAGTCCTGAAAGAACTCCGAGTATGCAAGCACGCGAACAAATCACGCACATTGAACAACAATTAATGTATACAGAAGGAAATTGAGTGGTACATGTTTCACTTCACTTCCGAGATCCTGGAAATGAGTTAGCTAGGCCTCACCTTGGCTAAGGAATAGTAAATGTTACCACTAAAGTTTGTACCGAACTTCCTGGGCGTAGGTCATGTCATAAGACAAGGAACAAATTGAGCTATTTGGCACCCCTAGATAGAGAAAAATACATCTGCAACTTATTTTGTCACGAATGTACCGGCAAGTAAACTACGTCAAAAATAACTTAATAATAATAATAATAATAATAATAATAATAATAATAATAATAATTGCATATTGAACTCCCGAAATTCAGTCAGACAACGAGTAGTTTATGGCGTCCTTTCTTTATTGCGTGTTCGTTCCCGGCTCTGCCACGAAAATTTGAAAAGTGGTACGAGGGCTGGAACGGGGTCCACTCAGCCTCGGGAGGTCAACTGAGTAGAGGTGGGTTCGATTCCCACCTCAGCCATCTTCGAAGTGGTTTTCCGTGGTTTCCCACTTCTCCTCCAGGCGAATGCCGGGGTGGTACCTAACTTAAGGCCACGGCCGCTTCCTTCCCTCTTCCTTGTCTATCCCTTCCAATATTCCCATTCCTCGACAAGGCCCCTGTTCAGCATAGCAGGTGAGGCCGCCTGGGCGAGGTACTGGTCATTCTCCCCAGTTGTATCCCCCGACCAAGAGTCTGAAGCTCCAGGACACTGCCCTTGAGGCGGTAAAGGTGGGATCACTCGCTGAGTACGAGGGAAAAGCCGAACCTGGAGGGTAAACAGATAATGATGATGATGAAATAAAAACTAAAAAAGCATTTATTAATCTATGCTTAAAGATATCTATGACACAGAAGTGCCCTGATGCTCATACCAATCATACTTTTGTGAACTTGACACAATTTTTAGCAACTTTTATAAATGTAATCATGGAATTCCTGACAAGATATTTCTTTAAAATTGTATTGCAGCAATAATACTGATTTAACAGATTCTACTTTCAGTCTGTTTCTGTCATCTGTCCATTGTGAATTCATAAAAGAAAAAAATTTCCACAGATGCATTATGACCAGGTAAACAGAAATATAACTGAGCCAGTTTAAGCAATTCAGAATATTGCTCATTGTATTTTCATTGCTTGAAAAACTGGACCCATTTATTACTAGCTAACATGGATATACAATCATTTTCATCATTATTCAGTTTTACTTTAACAAAGTTTATCAAACACAATGCTTGGTTAAATGCTATAGAATCATCAATTGTGTGGCTCCGTTTCATTAAAAATTCAACAGTCTCTTCTATTTGCACTTTTCATATTGGAACATACTCCAAAACCATCCATTTCAAACATGTTAATTTAGTGAATGAACCCAGCCACTTCTGCAAATATTTGTCACATATTGCATAACATTCATTAGCTTCTTTCTGAAAACTCTCTGTTTTTGTGTGATCATCCAGATTGTTTAAGATTTCTTGAACACTTAATAAAACAAAATGTTGTTCATGTCTTTGTTCGAGATTTTCTGCCACTGATTCTAATATTTGAACAACTTCAATAACTGATATAGATTCCTGCTCTATCTTTAGAATGAATATTTGGAATGTATGAGAAAGGGATTGAAGAAAATGGAGGTAGGCTTTGGCAAGTGGAATTTCAAAAAAAGATTTCAAATACTTTGGACAATTCTCAGTTGACAGGAAATAGAACTGTAGAGGTTCAAACAGTGACAGGACTCTCTCCATAGCAGAGAAGATGCTTAACCATCTTGTCTTTGGATGATGTAGTAGATCTTGATGAGAAACACTAACAAAATCAAATAACTCTTTAAGGGTATTTACCCTAACTGTGTAGATGGAAAAATGATTGAACAACTTCATTACAAGTGTCTCTATATCAATATTCAGTTCCAGCATGTAGGGTATTATGCAGAATATGGACCGGGCATCCCACACCTAATAGATTGTCATTCTTCAAATGGCTAAATACATTGTCCTTCACTTTTCTTAACCCACCAAAGTTAGTATTAGTGCTGTCGCCCCCAAATGCAACAACTTTTCTTGAAGACATGATATAGGCTTTGGGACTTGTGTCGTGTCAAGAAAATAAGGTGAAATTCTTTGCGTTTCGCAGAGAATTGTGCTCTGCGTCATCAGAAGAAAATCTCGACTGTCCATGAGTAAGGCTTTTTAAACAATGAGCTTTTGAATTTAGACGTTATAATAGAAGTTGTAATGGTACGTTCATTCGTCACCAGATAGCTCCCTGGACGCGGTACAGCGCTAGCATTCGAAGCGGAGGCTGACCGAACCATCAGATTCAGTCTAAGAGAGTCACATAACAGGTGTACGTAACATATGACATTGACAGGTGTATGACATTGACACAAGCCTGGAATGAAACATCTGGCAATGAGGAACGTACGAATTTGGAAAACATCGAGCCGAAATAACAATAGTGAAGGGACAGGGAAGGGAACTACCTACGTAAATCCTTAATGGCTGTCAACCAGGTATTACTTAATTGATAGCCATTGTCCCTGTTGAAATTGTTAGGATTTCTACGTATTTCCACAGCTTCCCGTATAATCCTGGACCTGTAGTGTCCAGTGTGGGTAAGACCTCGAGCATCTTGGAACGTGACATCATGACCCGACGACAGAGCGTGCTCAGCTATTGCTGATTTGTCTGGCTGGTTGAGACGAATATTACGTTCATGTTCCTTAATACGGGTACCAATGGACCGGCATGTTTGGCCGATGTATACCTTACCGCAAGTACAGGGAATGTCGTATACCCCAGGATGTAAAAGTGGGGACAATTTGTCCTTGGTTTTACCCAGACTGTAAGCAATTTTAGAGGCGGTGCCAAAGACGGTTTTTATATTGTGTTTGCGGAAGACCTTGGCAATTCGATCTGTGGTGTTGTGAATGTAAGGCAAGTAGGCAGTTCCCTTCACTTCTTCCTTCTGTGAGCTTTGCTTGGTCGTTTCTCTGGGATGCAGGGCTCTATGAATCTGAAAATCGCTGTAACCATTATCCTTGAACGTGTCCATCTCCACCTGGATATGTGATGGCTCACAAATTCGCCTCGCCCTCTTGACGAGTGTCGTAAGAATGCCTCGTTTTTGTGCTGGATGGTGGTGAGAATCTTCATGAAGATAGCGATTTGTGTGGGTAGGCTTACGATAGGACGACATGTCCTAAGGAGCCGTTCGGTTTCTTTCTTACCAGAACATCCAAGAAAGGAAGGCATCCGTCCGACTCCATCTCCACAGTGAATTTGATTGAAGGATGTTGCAATGGCAATACCTTTCATGAAATATCAAATGTTTTTACAATCTTCAACAAGTAATTGGAAATAGTAACAGAAGTTTCATTTTCTAGTTTATTAATTTCAGTAAGCTTAGTCTGCATACCTATATTCTTATCAAAATACCGAACAACCACTGGAAACATTTTAGTATACCCCATATTGATGATGAACATAGTTCATTTATTGTATGTGTTTATATGCTCAACCTTCTTCTTTCTTTCTACCGCTTTTCGCACACCTATGGGGTCGCGAATACGAACTGCGTCGCACATGTGGATTTGGCTTTGTTTTACCCTTCCTGACACCAACCCTATACGGAAGGATGTAATCACTATTACGTATTTCTGTGATGGTTGGTAGTGTAGTGTGTTGTGTGAATATGAAGAGGAAAGTGTTGGGACGCACACAAACACCCCGTCCCCGGGCCAGAAGTACTAATCATAATAATAATGCTATTTGCTCTACGTACCACTAACTACTTTTTCGGTCTTCGGAGACGCCGAGGTGCCGAAATTTAGTCCCGCAGGAGTTCTTTTACGTGCCAGTAAATCTAACGACACGAGGCTGACGTATTTGAGCCCCTTCAAATAACACCGGACTGAGCCAGGATCGAACCTGCCAAGTTAGGGTCAGAAGGCCAGCACCTCAACCGTCTGAGCCACTCGGCCCGGCGAAGTATTAATCAAAGGCAATTAAAATCTCCAACCCGACTCGGAATCGAACCAGGGACCCTCTGAACCGAAGACCTCAACGCTGACCATTCAGCCAGTGAGTCGGACTGTTTATATATTCAACCATTTATTAATCTTATATATACAAACTATATTCTGACATGTAAGTGCCCGCCAGTATGTAATGCCCTGTACAATTCCTATGTATGATCCTGCAGGCTCGTTGGAATTAAGTGAAATAAATGAATGAATGCTGATGTGTGTAGGAAAAAGAACCTTACCGTATTTACGCACTCTTTATTGTACTGACTCTCACGATAGAACTGTCGATTCGACCTGCCTAAGGTAGCAAAATATGCACCTCAGCAGCTTCGTTCTGGTCTCCTGTAAAGTTAGTGATTACCTCTGACACTACTGTTTGGAGAAACTGAAACACCAAGACCGAGAGCTGTGATCACAATGCAAATTATTCCACAGATTAGGGACATGATGAGACAAAAATTATTGCAGTTACAGGCTTGAACATGCACAGTGACTGTGGAAATTCAGTACGGCGTAGCGCCACCATGCGGTGCAATCAGAGCCGCTATATATCGTGGCATGGATTCAAAGAGCGCCTGCATATGCTGCTGGGTAATACTCTGTCACACGGTTTGTAGGCGCGTCCGCAAATCATAAACAGCGGATGCAGGAGGACCTGAACGAACAAGTTGCCGACCGACCATATCCCAGACATGTTCGATGGGCGACATTTCAGGCGAACGGGCAGGCCAGGGAATAAAGCTTGCACATTCCTCGCCACATGCGGCCGCATGTTGCAGGCAATGACGCCTCAAACAATCACACATGGCGTTTGTCCGTTTTGCCGCTCAACAATACAGTCTGCACGATTGCGTTCACCTCGGCGGCGTCTAACGCATATGCGGCCATCACTGTAGGACAAACTGAAGCTGGATTCGTCCGAAAACACCACCTTTTGCCTCAACACGCCAGTGTCGGTGTTGACGTGCCTGTTGCAGTCTGCGGCGATGGTGGTTGCCGGTCAATGGAACCCGACGCAAAGGCATATGCGCCACCAGTCCAGCCCTCAGAAGGCGGCGTTGAAACATCAATGCAGAGATCTCCACACCCTTTGCACTACTCCAATGTCGAGCGAACACTCTGGACGAAGCTGTTCTGTCCGTTAAGGCCAAGCGGACAAGATGGCGGTCATCTCGCGCTGTGTTCACATCACAGAACACCAGGGTCACATTGTATCGTCGAGTACGCTGTCGCCACTGTGTACGGGCCTCTTCTCTCCACTGGTTCCACATCCGTCTCACTGTTGAAGAGGTGTGCCCTGTACGAGCCGCAGTGTCACGGAACGACATACCATCCTCCAGGAGCCCAATCGTTCTGCCCCGTTCGAACGCACTCACATGCTGATATTCCCTCCTGTGATGTCGGCAAGGCATAGTGGCACTTAAGTACACTTTTCCACTTCGTATGGCGGATCCGCACTGACTGAGCGTTGCGTAACACTACCCTCGCCGGTCACACACAGAAAGGCACTGCTGGGCCTAGTGCACGCCTTCTCTCTGCAATTTAAATCACTTATTATTGTTCCACTGTTCTACACGTCCTCTGATTTTGGCGTGTTTCAGACTATTGCTTCTGAGTGTTTCACTTTCTCCAAACGGCACAGTATAATGAACCCAAAATTATTGAATAGAGAGCGGATGCACCGGAAAGGAACTGCAGAATTACTCAAAATCATTAAGGAAATGTGGGGAAGTAAATTGATGAAGGAAAGAATTAATACATGCTAGTTAATGACAGAATAGGGAACATGCATGATCCTGGGGCGTTAAAAAAACATGCTAATCTGATTCAAAATTTCATGCAGAATTCAAAAATGTGGTCAGAATGTAGAAATAATAAATCCAAACATTATAAAAATCCTAACTAAAGTACCGGTACGAAAATATCACGGGACGCAAGTACGCGATCTCATTCGTCTGACGTCATCGTCCAAGTTCTCAGTATTAGCAGACGAAATAACACATAGCGTGCTTTGAGAAACAGTATACAGTTTGCGTATTGTCTTTTATGTTAGTGTCTGGTGAAGTTAAGTTCAATTTCTATACAGTATGTAATAACCTGAGTGTTATTTTGGAAATGAATCCTGTGCAGACAGTGGAGGAGAAAAGTTATAAATGGTATACAGTTCTGATGTACACAAATAGATGGTATACCACTCCAAACAAATTATTTAGCAATATGCCAAGTGATAGTAAAACTAGGAAGACATGCCGGCATATATCGAAAAAAATATACAATTTACTGTTATGAGAATCATTTGTAAGTTGAATTTGTTTGACCTTTCAGTCACGTTTCCATGTCTGCTATTCTAATAGTAAAACTTTAAATTTGAATATATGATTCTTTAATTAATGCTACAATTATATATTAGAGTATGAAAGTAATAAACAGTGCATACGTTAATTCTGCTTATTAAAGTACCTATTCTCCAAACCTAATCCAAGTTTTCGGTGATCCATGTCAAATTATTAAACCAAAGTTCTTTAACCAAATTGACTGCTCTAATTGTAACAATTTATTTTGGCACGTGACAGTTATTTATGAATTTATTACTTATTGATCGTAAACAAATTTAGGGCGCGCAGCTGTGAGCTTGCATTCGGGAGATAGTGGGTTCGACAACCCTGAAGATGGTTTTTCTGTGCTTTCCCTTTTTCACACCAGGAAAATGCTGGGGCTGCACCTTAACTAAGGCCATGGCTACTTCCTTCCCACTCCTAGCCCTTTCCTATCACATCGTCGTTATAAGACCCATCTGTGACGGTGCGACGTAAAGCCAATTGTAAATAAAATATAACAGAAAGTAAACGCATCATGGAAACACAACGTGCATTTGGACAAAGAACACATGTACTGTATATCTCTACAAAACTAATGCTTGTCGGTTGGAGTGTTCTTAGTCATTTAAGTTAACAATGCCCATTAATAACAATATTAATTAAATACCGGTAAATAACATAATTGCACACTGCAGTGCAAATACATTTCTAAAAGGATAGTGATGGTGGTGTTTAAAATATTGTCCAAACTTAGCATAAGTTTTAGATTATACATAGTAAATTAATAAACTAATGGCTAAAAATCACAACACCCAAAGACGTTCCTATATTCAGTGACTAAAATGTCACCACGACGCTGTTCTTACTTGATACGGTCGGCTTTTGAAAAACAAGAGAAATGTACTAAATGTATTTAATCTATATACACTGACTGACAGAGCAAATGCAACACCAAGAAGGAGTGGTTCGAAAGGGATGAAAGTTGGGGAAAAAACAGAGACGGCACGGACGAATAATTGATGTTTATTTCAAACCGATATGCAGGTTACACAATGCGCACGGCATCGACTCAGTAGGATGTAGGACCACCGCGAGCGACAATGCACGCAGAAACACGTCGAGGTACAGAGTCAATAAGAGTGCGGATGGTGTTCTGAGGGATGGTTCTCCATTCTCTGTCAACCATTTGCCACAGTTGGTCGTCCGTACGAGGCTGGGGCAGAGTTTGCAAACGGCGTCCAATGAGATCCCACACGTGTTCGATTGGTGAGAGATCCGGAGAGTACGCTGGCCACGGAAGCATCTGTACACCTCGTAGAGCCTGTTGGGAGATGCGAGCAGTGTGTGGGCGAGCATTATCCTGCTGAAACAGAGCATTGGGCAGCCCCTGAAGGTACGGGAGTGCCACCGGCCGCAGCACATGCTGCACGTAGCGGTGGGCATTTAACGTGCCTTGAATACGCACTAGAGGTGACGTGGAATCATACGCAATAGCGCCCCAAACCATGATGCCGCGTTGTCTAGCGGTAGGGCGCTCCACAGTTACTGCCGGATTTGACCTTTCTCCATGCCGACGCCACACTCGTCTGCGGTGACTATCACTGACAGAACAGAAGCGTGACTCATCGGAGAACACGACGTTCCGCCATTCCCTCATCCAAGTCGCTCTAGCCCGGCACTATGCCAGGCGTGCACGTCTATGCTGTGGAGTCAATGGTAGTCTTCTGAGCGGTCGCCGGGAGTGCAGGCCTCCTTCAACCAATCGACGGGAAATTGTTCTGGTCGATATTGGAACAGCCAGGGTGTGTTGCACATGCTGAAGAATGGCGGTTGACGTGGCGTGCGGGGCTACCACCGCTTGGCGGCGGATGCGCCGATCCTCGCGTGCCGACGTCACTCGGGCTGCGCCTGGACCCCTCGCACGTGCCACATGCCCCTGCGCCAACCATCTTCGCCCCAGGCGCTGCACCGTGGACACATCCCTATGGGTATCGGCTGCGATTTGACGAAGCGACCAACCTGCCCTTCTCAGCCCGATCACCATACCCCTCGTAAAGTCGTCTGTCTGCTGGAAATGCCTCCGTTGACGGCGGCCTGGCATTCTTAGCTATACACGTGTCCTGTGGCACACGACAACACGTTCTACAATGACTGTCGGCTGAGAAATCACGGTACGAAGTGGGCCATTCGCCAACGCCGTGTTCCATTTATCGTTCGCTACGTGCGCAGCACAGCGGCGCATTTCACATCATGAGCATACCTCAGTGACGTCAGTCTACCCTGCAATTGGCATAAAGTTCTGACCACTCCTTCTTGGTGTTGCATTTGCTCTGTCAGTCAGTGTATATAAAATAAGAGTTTTGTCTGTACATTGCTCAGAATTTGAAAATAATGGTATTTCTGTATCGGTCATGTCCATAGTAACAAGAAAATGCACCTTTTACTTTTCCGTAATTTCTGTCTGTCTGTCTGTCTGTCTGTCTGTCTGTCTGTCTGTCTGTCTGTCTGTCTGTCTGTCTGTCTGTCTGTCTGTCTGTCTGTCTGTCTGTCTGTCTGTCTGTCTGTCTGTCTGTACACGCATCACGAGAAAACGGTTGAAGAGAATTTAATGAAAATCGGTATGTGAAGTCGGAGGATGAGCCTCTACAATCTAGGCTATAGATCATTTTACTCACACTGAGTGAAATGGTAGTTTAGGGGAAGCCCTAAAATTGAAGTCTCAACTATTTATGTTATTAGTGGTCTAATGAAAATCGGTATGTGAAGTCGGGGGATGAGCCTCTACAATCTAGGCTATAAATAATTTTACTCACGCTGAGTGAAATGGTAGTTTAGGGGAAGGCCTAAAATTGAATTCTCA
Source organism: Anabrus simplex (assembly GCF_040414725.1). Lineage (NCBI taxonomy): Eukaryota > Metazoa > Arthropoda > Insecta > Orthoptera > Tettigoniidae > Anabrus > Anabrus simplex. The sequence goes on from NC_090265.1 coordinate 729,720,663, forward strand.
ACTATTTATGTTATTAGTGGTCGTATTTTAAATAAAATGGGTATGCAAAGTTGGGGAATAAGTTGCTACAATCTAGGCTGTCAATAATTGTATTCACGCTGAGAAAAATGGTAGTTTAGGGGAAGGCCTAAAATTTAATTCTCAAATATTGTTGTTATTGGTAGTCCTATCTTGATGAAAATCGGTATGCAAAGTCAGGAAATAAGTCGCTATAGTCTAGGCTGTAAATTATTTTATTCACGCTAAGTAAAATGGTAGTTTAGGGGAAGGCCTAAAATGTAATTCTCAAATATTTCTTATTAGAGGTGTAATCGATGAATACTACATAACTAAGGTTATATAGTAATAAATTTCCTATTATTCATGCCTTATACATTGTTACCGTACTGGCTATGATCACAAACATATTCATGAATTTGGATTTTTGTTACTAAGTCCACGTCAGCGCCGAGTAACGAGAAAATGGGTAAACAGTATTTAATGAAAATCGCTACGTAAGTGGTAGAATAAGAAACTACAGTTTACGGTATAAAATATTTTACAAATCACAGAGTCGAAAGAAAACTAAATGTGAAGGCCTACAATATAGAAAGCTCCTAACATTGATCAACAATAACATTACATTGATCATTGTTTGTCGTGATGTGCTTTGTGTCTTCTGTTGCCCCTCATCTCCGGTAGATAGGACTACTGCTGTGTACAGAGTATTTTTAATTTGATTTACGTCGCACCGACATAGATAGCTTTTATGGCGACGATGGGATAGGAAAGGGCTAGGAGTGCCTTAGGCCTTAATTAAGGTACAGGCCCAGCATTTGATTGGTATGAAAGTGGGAAACCACGGAATACCATCTTCAGCGCTGCCGACAATGGGGTTCGAATCCACTATCTCTCGGATACAAGGTCACAGCTGCGCACCGCTAACCACACGGTCAACTCGCCCAGTCGTACAGAGTGTAACAGCCTGTCTGAATATTGATGGGAAGTAGCTGGGGAGTTAGACAACTTTCTTCTTTGGCATGCCATTCCCCTGGTTTATAAATTTTCTGATACTACTGGTACGTAACACACTGGATCATCATAGCATTTGGGCTATTCAATCCCTACTCTGAGGCACCGATTGGAATGAACAGTGTGCATATTTAGCGGAATAATGGCAGATCAGTGTTCATGGCAATCTACGGCCTGGTCATCCCAGCTCTGGAACTTTGGACTATTAGACTGGCACCGCAATCTAACCGCAGCACTGTTCGTTAAAAGTGATAAAACGTGCGGCTTTCTATTTGATCGAGTATTTTATATGATAGCATTGGTTTTAATCGCTACATTCATACTTACGTTTTTGTAATGACTTATGTTGATTTCAGTTAGGAAAACCACAAAGTCAGTCTTTCTGAGAATCCCGTAGCGAAGCACGGGTACATCAGCTAGTCAATCTATATATTTATGAATGATAGGTTATAGTACTATACTACTACACTCATGTTCATAAAAAACAGAAAATCTTGAAAGACTAGAGGTAGGTTCATATTCACGGGACATGTTCATTAGTATGTTCTGCAGAAACCTTTAACATTTCAATCACCTAGGTTCAGCAGGTGTCCTGTTGCCTAGTAGGCACTGGGTCTTCCATGGGCACTGATATCATGTTCCATGCGTGATGGGATCGACGCGTATAAGGCTCGAATGGCGTCCTGGGTTAAAGCTACCCATGCTGCATTCACCTGGTTCCACAGTTCATCGTCGGTGGTTGGCACTGGGTCACAGCGCCGCACCCGTCGTTTCACCATATCCCACACTTTTTCCATTGGCAACAAGTCCGGTGATCGGGTGGGGCAGGGCAACAAAAAGGCACGTGTTCGTACAGAAACACGTGGTCGCGCATTGTCCTGCTGAAATATGGCGTCTGGGGTGTCGTGCAGAAAGGGTATGACTACGGGTCGCAGATGTCATTCACGTAGCTCAGACTGGTCACAGTGCCCTGGACACGCACCAACTGTGATGTGTGGTTGTACGCAATAGCACCCCACACCATAAGGCCTTGAGATGGCGCTGTATGTCTTGTGCGAATGCAGTCAATGTAGTGCCTCTCCCCCTGTCTGCGGCGAAACAAAATGCGGCCACAATTTTCAAACAAACAGAACCTGGAATCGTCCGAAAACACTATCTGCTGCCATTCCTGTCCCCAGTGACGTCGTTCCATACAGCATTGCAGTCTAGCATATTTATGCATATTAGTCAAAGGCAGGCGAATAAGTGGACGAGGCGGCGATAACCCAGACCGTAATAAACGGCGACTGACAATCACTCCTGATAGTGTACGATGTGTTACAGGAGTTACACTGTTCCACTGTTGCGCCACAGCCAAGGAGGACGCAGATCTGTCCTGCAATACCATTCGGATGAGGTGTCAATCTTCTCGGGGGGTTGTCTGGATGGTGCGACCAGACCCATCTCGTCGTATTCTCCGGCCTTCTATGAACCATTCTGTACACACCCATAGCACTGCTGACACACTTCGTCCCACACGAGTAGCATTTTACCGAATGGATGCATCACTTCATCTCGTGCCAATAATGCGCCCTCTTTCAAACTCACTAGGCCTACTCCTTTGACGATACGGTTCTTGCATACGTCTGCGAGGCATCCTGCATGTCTGCAGAAGTTACACTGATCCATTACCTTCGATTTATAGCGACAAGGAGAGGGGCAGGCACATTTTGATTTTAGCAGTCGGTGGTGGTGCACAGAGATATCGATGTGGACCTTGAACCTGAGGGTCGACATGGTTCAAATGCAAGTCGTTTCTGCAGAACATACATAATGCACATGTCCTGTGAATATGAACTTCCTATCTATAGTCTTTCAAGATGTTCTGTTTTTTATGAAAATGAGTGTTTTTATGTTAGTGCTGAAGTCCGACTTGTTAATTTAGTAATGATTTATTTATTTATTCGTATCAGAAGCAGTACATCATATAAATTAAGAATGAGAAATAATTAGATAGGCCTAACTGGTGAAAACATACTAGAGGTACATTCAAGTAACAATTACAGTATATCATATCAGACCAGAATTTGGCGAGATCTCCACCATTTGGTGTGGCCTTCACCAAATCTTGCATGGTGCAAAGGAGAGGGCAGGAGTGCGCCATGGTTTGTTCTTCTTCGCAGGCACAGAGGGCTGACTCTTCAGATAGACCCTACTTCTTCATATTTTTCTTAGATCGACCTACCCCAGACCGCAGCCTGTTCAGACTCTTTTAACAATGATGAAAGCCCGAAAATGTCTTGTATTTTCTAATATGGGTACCAATCTATAAATAAATTGCGTGGTGATTTAAGTGAAGAATATAAATCATGTTCCTTGGTTTCCTTATACTATGAGTTACCGTTCATCGCACGTAGGTATATAAAAGGTGCCAATTTGCTTTGTTCTGCGATATTTAGAGCCAAAAAGAATCGCTATTTTTCATGAATGATGCCACCATTATGGCATCCACACGTGGTATATAACCTGACTGTGCTGTTTTGAACACTTCTTCGCGATCAAAAATAATAAACTTTCGACTTTCAGTAACAGGTCATGCACAATGGCTGGCAGAGCTTGATGCGGTACTAGACGATGACGTCACAGCCCGCCGCCTACGTCACAGGACGTTTTACTCGCCTCGCGAAAGGAGACTTTTAAATAATGCAATATGTTTCCTTAGCCGGCCCCGTGATATAGGGGTAGCGTGCCTGCCTCTTATCCGGAGGCCCCGGGTTCGATTCCCGTCCAGGTCAGGGATTTTCAGCTCGATCTGATGGCTGGTTCGAGGTCCACTCAGCCTACGTGATAACAACTGAGGAGCTATTGACTATGAGATAGCGGCCCCGGTCTAGAAAGGCAAGAATAACGGCCGTGAGGATTCGTCGTGCTGACCACCCGACACCTCGTAATCTGTAGGCCTTTGGGCTGAACAGCGATTGCTTGGTACACCAAGGTCCTTCAGGGTTGTAGTGCCCAAGAGGGTGGGGGATTAATATGTTTCCTTACTATTGAGCCCTTGACTTACCATTCCATCGTTGGTCGGCCACAGCTGCTGCAGTAGAGCAATATCGAACTCTTAAAACTTGGGGTCGTAGCGGGAATAATTCGGTCACGATCTTAACCAAACGATGGGGTTCAGAAGAGAGCCTTGAAATGAGGCGCAAATATGTGCTTACTAACTTTTATTGAATCAATTAACTGCACAGAACAATCATTTATATAAAATCCTTGATCAAGAAAAATTTAATTATTTAATGTTTCAAACGTAGTCACATTGCATGGCGTTAGTTTTATTAATTACAGTGTCGAAGAATTTTCTTCGGGGAAAAGTAGAAATATAACAGATTAGTGGACGGCGAAACTGAAAAGTGAAAAGAAAACCTGAAAATCGGGCACCTATTGATCCAAACGATAACTGGAGAATTAATCCACACGATCCGTGGAAAATCTGACCTTCAACAAATAGAGTTCCAGATTTACTCTTTACTCTTAATTAAAATTATCCACCAGTCAAATACCCGCCGAATGGATCCTTAATCGAACCAAATTCACTATCAGTTGCTTTGGATACGTTGCGAGATATTACTGCAAAGCATGGTGTTCACTACAAGATAACAGCAGCATTCACAATTGAAAATAAAATTCCACCATCTATTGTCATCTCGTGACACCCTTAAGTTATATAATAATCCCGATGCTGAAACGTGCATCCCTCCAAACAGCTGTTCAGAAGGAACCAACAACAACACGATCCGAGAGGATCTTACGTTACGTCGTTCTGAAGGAACAATACTGCGAAATGCAGGAAACACTTATTCATCACGCATTTAGAAGAAATGCCAAACACTGAAGTTAAATAAAAAGTGGTATATCACTTGAAAAATATTATTATAAAACCAACTCTCAGGTTATAAATGGTCACGTTACGCTTAATAAAATTACAAGTCCAAGTGGTAAAATAAAATAAAAATACAAGAGTTCTTTCCTTCACAACAACGACTACCATTACAGATCCATCTACTTATTGTTTGTCCCAACAAACTACCTACAAAGTTATTGATCGACCACAATCAACTACGTATAAAAATGAAAGAACGAAATAAATTGAAATATAAAATATATTACCGGCTGACGAATCGATCCCGCATTCGTAACTCAAGTCTCATACAAATAAGCTGAGTGTCAACACGCACACTAGCAAAGCAAACGGACGTCAGACCGACAAAACAATTACATCCGTAAATAAAATAAAATACTGAAGTTCAATGAACCCAAAACAAGCGTGGCGAACTGCAGTGATGTTCCAATCACCGTTAGCTCAGTACCCAATATTGGACAACCCTCACGTTCATCCCACTAGTGGTTCCATAATCTTAGGTAAACATTTTCCAGTTAGTAAGGGCTGTGCGCAAACATGGCCTCAATATTACTTAGCTAACACTCTTCGCATTGCATACACTACTGCAGACACTACCATCACTCAAGTCACTTCGCAAAAACCCCTAATCTAAGACTTGAGTATATACAGCCGACACCCTAAACCTATCGTCGGGCCTACCTAATGTCTGCACACCCTAACACTAACCTCTATGTACATACACACACCTTCCTAAACCTATCGTTGAGCGTGAACTAGGACGTCTCATTATCAGTATACTCCTAGGTTCACATGTGACGTCCTAAATCTATTGTCGAGCGGAAATCCGGTTGTCTACGCTTCCTCTAAAATGTCAGGGGAAATCGTAACTTTAAACACACTCTTAGATATTTTACCTGTAAACCTTATCGAAACTAATAGCACACAATGAACAAATCTTGCCACAGAATGAACGCAAGTCGGGAAATGCAACGAAGCCCCTATCTTGTTAATAAAACGTAAAATTGAAAATAAACAACGCAAGGCAAGCAATCCACATTTCAAACACGATCTCGACATGCACAATGAAGTTTGGAGAAATAATAATGATTTTCAACATACGTCTAACATTACGTGAATATCGCCAAAACAAGAATACTAGTATACTATACTACAAGTATACTATAATATTCATTATGCTAACTTTACGTAAACTAGCCACTTGGATTTAACTGCCAAGAGTTACAATCTTCAACATCACCACCGCAAAAATCCACACTATAATTCTATGGTAAGACCCTCAAATCGCCTACCATCTCCTTATTCCAAATATCCATATCCATAAACTATCCAGTGAAGCGAAATTCAATGAATCTACACAGCCAAACTATCGCTTTAATAACGTCCAATATCTCATCCCACAATGTTTCCGATTTAATGACAAATTATCGTCTCGTAATTTATGAAATTTTCTGAGTGGAAATTTGTCATTACAGATAGATAACACCAACCGTGTATTCAGAATGCTCTTCCACCCTTGAGGTCGTATACTATAATATTCATTATGCTGACTTTACGTAAACTAGCCACTTGGATTTAACTGCTAAGAGTTACACTCTTCAACAGAAATTGTTTTTCACTGGGGATCTTAACTTGAAATCATAATGTGCGTCAGAGAGCACTCACTTCGAACCAACCTTCGCCCGGTCAGCTGTTCCGGATTGTTAGCGGAATATACTACAGCCTGCCTCAGAAATATCACATTTAATATACAGCCTGTCTCAAAAATTCTTCGCCATCAGAAAATATAGCCTGTCTCAAAAATTCACCCTCATCAACAAATATAGCCTGTCTCAAAAATGCATTCTCATCGCCTCTCACGGCGGTATTACACATAAAATGCAGGCTTCCCCTGCCTTCAACATCTATACAACTCTTATCTCAACATATCATTCTGACACAATCCCTTTTCTTCTGTTCCAAGACTTTTCAAACCTCAATCCTCTCGTGCCAAACAACTTTTATAAAAATCCTTTTTCATTTATTTTTACTACAACTTTCGGACCTCAGGAATACAACAACACACCTTGATTTCCTATATCACTGACATACACGATGTCACAAAATTTTAACTTCCCACGAATAAAACATAACTTTATCAGACTTCACTGGATTTCGAGACGCAAGCAAACCTTATTGAACATAACTGTTAAATACACTTTCAACATAGTAAAATTTATCCCGCGGTAATTATTATTATTATTATTATTATTATTATTATTATTATTATTATTATTATTATTATTATTATTATTATTATTATTTCGACAAAAATTTTATGAACTCATACGACATTCGAAATTAAGACATTCACCACGACTACATTATCGTTGTCACCCTCCTAATTCTACTAAACTTGAACAATATCTCAAAGAATATTAACACATTATTTAAACTTTTCATTTTATACTTTCTCGACATGAATTTTACAGCCCTGAAGAGTTTCATACGACGACCAGAAATAAAACACATTCGCCTGATCATTACTAAATATCAATTCGACACACGTACTGAAATTTATTGGGACAAACAAATTCTAACTACAATATGGATACAAATATATCTACAGACCTGTAATCGTAGTCATCATCCTGTATTCTGGCTGCATTTAGCCGGATTACCTCGTGCTTAGACTTCCATGGCTACATTTGACATCATCTTCTTATATATACAACTTAAGCTTACTGATTTTACACTAGGTGTCGATTAACATCGCAAATACCGCACTTTCTTGGCGTTTAACATGCGACGAGCACGCCTCTCAAATAGCGACTGCCACAGTTTTCCCAGGACCCTGCTGTCGTTTACAATACTGCTAGCCAGGTGTTACAAACATATAAGAAAATCAGACGTCGCGGCCGGCCTCCAGACTTCGCTTTTGACAAATATTAAACGCACATAATTGTAACACAGAGAGAAACTCAGCTACGTATTTTAACCAAATACCTAAACCTTCAAAGTTTTCATCGGCGGCAGTTCAGGAAAATTTCTATCACCTTCTACTTTAATATTCTACTTGAACCATTGACACGAATATGTAATAAGTTATTTTGGGACAAAAAACCCGAACTTTCTTGCATACGAATGACGTGGGATTCGCCATTCAGACAATCAGACGGAGTGTGTCAAATATGCGGAGGGAGGTTTCTTTTATACCCTCTGGTAGGGACGCCGCCCTGTCCACGAGGCTTGGTTATGTAATCTGCTAATTCCACATCCACTGGAAAAAATTTATTGAAATTTATTCCATAACTTCGGACAGACTTACGATTCATGACGGGGTTAATTTCATATTTTTCCCATACTTGCAACGTGCGAAATGAATTATTTCTGCCCTGCCGATTTGCGGGTTTTCCGTCATCCATTGGCCTTGGCACGTGTCGCTAATTCGGGAGCAGGACGCTAACATTTCTCCAGGCTTAACTGCATTTATATTTACCCTGGGGATCCCATCTTCACATACGGTTTATAACTAATTTAGATCCTTTATTCCTGGATTTACCATGTCGCCAAAATCTCTCGTTAAGAAAGGATTTCTCGAAATTGACAAATTATCCAACACTCGAGGTCCACCGAAGTATCCCGGCATTTCACGAGCTCGTGGCTCGCTCGTCACGGGGAGTTCGTTCCCACGAGACAGCGAGGCTCTTGAAAAAAACATGGCTACTCTCAAAAAGTTGTTTGTAGCTGAAATAAATATTTGGAATCTTTTCATCGTAGAATTATGGGTTCACTATTTCATTGCTGTACTTTTGTAAAATTACGCTTGTTCCCTATTGTGCGTACGTTAACCTAAACAATATAACTTTGTTGAAATACAGAGCAGTTAGGTACGGAGATTATAGTTATAACATATCGTCTGCATGTTCTGTGACAGTCAATACTAATATTCATTTGAGATATCGGACATGATATGAAAGGACTAAAGATGACTACTGTAGTGACCTACTCTTTTGGGGTCAAATATCTGCAAATATCGGTGATTTTTCCTAATTCTCCTTTCACGCCATTCTTTCTCACTTCAATTTCTAAAATAATATGTCCTGCCTGACTGATAGCCGAGCCAAAATTTCTGGACATAAAAAAATAAATTTTGGCGATACATTTATATTAGAGCTGCTCATTAAGAGATAATTTTTGGATATTCCGTTGCTAAAGGGGTGAAAAGGGTAATGAATTGTTTAAATGAGTACTGTGTCAAAAAAACTTTTAAGTTCACAGACGTAAAAATTGGTATTTGGAATCTCCTTTAAAAATAAGGAAACATGTACGGTATTCTATGTTTTCGGAAAATTCCATTAAGTGCGTGAAAATGTGAAAAAGGGGTTGAATATCTTTTATGAGGATACTTATATCTCAAAACCGAAGATGTTACAGATTATGAAAATTGGTATTTAGAATTTCTTTCAAAAATAAAGAAATACATATTTTTTTTATTTGGAAAATCCAACTAATGGGGGTGAACAGTAGTGACAAAGGGGGTGAATTTTAAAAAGACTACATCTAGAGTATATCTCACAAATGTAACACGTTAGAGACGTAAACATTGGTAATTGGAATCTCCTGTAAAAGTAAAGAAACACAGATAATTTGTTTTCGGAAAATCCAATTGAGGGGAACTGAAAATGGAGTGAATTTTTAAAATGAGCATATCTACAGTATAACTCAAAAGATTCATATGTTATTACAGACATAAGAATTGGTATTTTTAACCTTTTAAAAATAATGAAACGCGTATTTTTTGTTTCAAAAAACACTGCATAGGACTGAAAGAATATTGGTATCTCAAAACCTTAAGACGTTACAGACGTTAAAATTGGTATTTGAAGTCTCCTTTAAAAATTAAAAAAATACCGTACGTATTTTTGTTTTGGAAAATTCACTTAAAGGGCGTGAACGATTTGAAAAATTAGTTGAAATCTTTGTTTGAGGATACTTATATATGAAATCCTAAAGATGTTACTGCAGATGTGTAAATTGGTATCTCCTTCAAAAGGAAAGAAGGAAGTATTGTAAAGAAAGGAATAGAATTAAGTAATTTAATAGATATATATTTACCAGATATTGTAATAGGAGTTGAATCATGGCTGAGAAATGATATATTGGATGCAGAAATTTTCTCACGGCACTGGAGTGTGTATCGTAGAGATAGGATATTAAAGGTGGGAGGGGGAGTTTTCATTCTGGTGAAAGAAGAATTTGTAAGCTACGAAAAAGTTAAAGATGAGACACATGAAATACTAGGAGTAAGGCTCATTTCTAAAGATAATAGGCAACTTGATATATTTGGAGTGTACAGATCGGGAAAGGGTAGCACTGATGCGGATTCGGAATTATTTGATAGGATAGTCAGCTATGTGGGAAACGACATGGAAAGAAATGTGATTGTAGCGGGAGATCTGAATTTCCCAGATGTCAATTGGGAAGGAAATGCGAGCGACAGGAAGCATGACCAACAAATGGCAAATAAGTTAATATGGAAAGGACAGCTGATTCAGAAAGTGATGGAACCAACCAGAGGGAAAAATATTTTGGATGTGGTGCTGATAAATCCAGATGAGCTCTATAGAGAAACTGAAGTAATAGATGGTATTAGTGATCATGAAGCTGTTTTTGTGGTAGTTAAAAATAAATGTGATAGAAAGGAAGGTCTTAAAAGTAGGACTGTTAGGCAGTACCATATGGCTGATAAAGCAGGTATGAGGCAGTTTCTAAAAAGTAACTATGATCGGTGGAAAACGGTAAATAAAAATGCAAACAGACTCTGGGGTGGGTTTAAAGAAATTGTTGAGGAATGCGAAAACAGGTTTTTACCTTTAAGGGTGGTAAGGAACAGTGGCGGCTCGTGAAAAAATCGTCCTACGTGCTACAAAAAACAAGCTAAATACGCTGTTTTAAATCTGCATATTGCCATGATGAACAACGCATACTTCAAACTTGGTAATAATAATAATAATAATAATAATAATAATAATAATAATAACAATACAACTTTTCTCACAATTTATAACTCAGAACAAACAAAAACAACATTAATTTGGAAGCAGATGAATTCTTCGACAACTGTCTACGAGATAAATAATTCATTCGAGAAATATTGTTTTTACTAACCTAATGGCGCAACTTACATCAGTGCAAATAAAATCGTGGGAATATAGATCCCCACTAAGAACACTAATTTAATTTCACTTTATATACACTGCAGTGGATAAATAATTTGATAAATCTCCGTATAAACTTGAGCACTAACACAATGACAGAAAAAACACGCACCAGTAATATAACCGCGAGATTAAAAACCGCACAAAGCAACTGAAAGAGCTGCCAACTGATTCATTGAGACCTCCCCTATTACCAGAGTAAATGTCCGGCTCCATGGCTAAATGGTTAGCGCGCTGGCCTTTGGTCACAGGGATCCCGGGTTCAATTCCCGGCTGGGTCTGGAATTTTAACCATCATTGGGTGTATGTGTTGTGTTGTGTTGTGTTGTCTTCATCATCATTTCATCCTCATCACGACTCGCAGTCGCCTACGGGCGTCAAATCAAAAGACCTGCATCTGGCGAGTCGAACATGTCCTCGGATACTTCCGGCACTAAAAGCCATACGCTATTTCATTTCACCAGAGTAAATTACATTGTAATGCGGGATCACATTTAGGGTCACTCAAAGATTCTTTGACTCACCTACGAATTCCTTATTTTTGACACAAAAGGAAGATGGATATTTTAATAAGCATGTGTGAGATAGATTGCCTCCGCTTACGCTTTACTTTCGAGCCGAGACGATGCTACTCTCTAGTGGCAGACTCGCTTACCACGTTCAACATCACACGGCCGACTTTATGCGTCGCTCTAGCTAGCTAACGAGCGCAGCGAGGGATCCAGTCGGCCGTGAACATCAAGGTAGCGGGAGACATCGAGTACTTCTACCCCCTTGCGGGAGAGGAAGTAACTATAGACGGGATCAGTGAAAGTTGATCCCGGTTTATGGTATACTCCGCCGGCTAGGGGGAGTGTTGCAAGCTTGGCTGCGCCTGCTTATTGCTTCCTCCAGGCTACAGGCAAGGGCTCACTTCACATGAGCACGAGCCTTGTTCCCCGGGAGAACGGCGCTAGGTGTTCGACAGATCTCGTCCTGATTTTCACAAAACACAAATTCATATCGTACTCAAAAAACGAAAAGGCACCAGGATAATTTTACTGTACATAAATAATATTCCTTACAGTTTCAAGCTACGTGCTGGAGCCCGGTAGCACGTACTGACCGGCCGCCACTGGTAAGGAATGGTAAAGACCCACCTTATTATAATAGAGAAATAAAGAGACTAAGAAGGAGGTGCAGACTGGAAAGAAATAGAGTTAGAAATGGCTGTGGAAGTAAGGAGAAATTGAAGGAACTTACTAGAAAATTGAATCTAGCAAAGAAGGCAGCTAAGGATAACATGATGGCAAGCATAATTGGCAGTCATACAAATTTTAGTGAAAAATGGAAGGGTATGTATAGGTATTTTAAGGCAGAAACAGGTTCCAAGAAGGACATTCCAGGAATAATTAATGAACAAGGGGAGTGTGTATGTGAGGATCTTCAAAAGGCAGAAGTATTCAGTCAGCAGTATGTAAAGATTGTTGGTTACAAGGATAATGTCGAGATAGAGGAAGAGACTAAGGCCAAAGAAGTAATAAAACTTACATATGATAACAATGACATTTACAATAAGATACAAAAGTTGAAAACTAGAAAAGCGGCTGGAATTGATCAGATTTCTGGGGATATACTAAAGACAATGGGTTGGGATATAATACCATATCTGAAGTACTTATTTGATTATTGTTTGGCCGAAAGAGCTATACCAGATGAATGGAGAGTTGCTGTAGTAGCCCCTGTGTATAAAGGAAAGGGTGATAGACATAAAGCTGAAAATTACAGGCCAGTAAGTTTGATATGCATTGTATGTAAGCTTTGGGAAGGCATTCTTTCTGGTTATATTAGACATGTTTGTGAAATTAATAACTGGTTCGATAGAAGGCAATTCGGTTTCAGGAAAGGTTATTCCACTGAAGCTCAACTTGTAGGATTCCAGCAAGATATAGCAGATATCTTGGATTCTGGAGGTCAAATGGACTGTATCGCGATTGACATGTCTAAAGCATTTGATAGGGTGGATCATGGGAGACTACTGGCAAAAATGAGTGCAATTGGACTAGACAAAAGAGTGACTGAATGGGTTGCTATATTTCTAGAAAATAGATCTCAGAGAGTTAGAGTAGGTGAAGCTTTGTCTGACCCTGTAATAGTTGAGAGGGGAGTTCCTCAGGGCAGTGTTATCGGACCTTTATGTTTTTCTTATATATATAAATGATATGAGTAAAGGAGTGGAATCGGAGGTAAGGCTTTTTGCGGATGATGTTATTCTCTATAGAGAGATAAATAAGTTACAAGATTGTGAGCAACTGCAACGTGACCTCGAAAATATTGTGAGATGGACAGCAGGCAATGGTATGTTGATAAACGGGGCTAAAAGTCAGGTTGTGAGTTTCACAAATAGGAAAAGTCCTCTCAGTTTTAATTACTGCGTTGATGGGGTGAAAGTTCCTTTTGGGGATCATTGTAAGTATCTAGGTGTTAATATAAGGAAAGATCTTCACTGGGGTAATCACATAAATGGGATTGTAAATAAAGGGTACCGATCTCTGCACATGGTTATGAGGGTGTTTAGGGGTTGTAGTAAGGATGTAAAGGAGAGTGGATATAAGTCTCTGGTAAGACCCCAACTAGAGTATGGTTCCAGTGTATGGGACCCTCACCAGGATTACCTGATTCAAGAACTGGAAAAAATCCAAAGAAAAGCAGCTCGATTTGTTCTGGGTGATTTCCGACAAAAGAGTAGCGTTACAAAAATGTTGCAATGTTTGGGTTGGGAAGAATTGAGAGAAAGAAGAAGTGCTGCTCGACTAAGTGGTATGTTCCGAGCTGTCAGCGGAGAGATGGCGTGGAATGGCATTAGTAGACGAATAGGTTTGAATGGCGTCTATAAAAGTAGGAAATATCACAATATGAAGATAAAGCTGGAATTCAAGAGGACAAACTGGGGCAAATTTTCATTTATAGGAAGGGGAGTTAGGGATTGGAATAACTTACCAAGGGTGATGTTCAATAGATTTCCAATTTCTTTGAAATCATTTCGGAAAAGGCTAGGAAAGCAACAGATAGGGAATCTGCCACCTGGGCGACTGCCCTAAATGCAGATCAGTATTGATTGATTGAAACACAAATTCTCTTGTTTCCGGAAAATCCACTTAAGGGGGTGCAGGAATTGAGAAATTTTGAATTTTTTTGTTTTAGGATACTTAAATTTAAAAAACTAAATATGTTATTACAGAGTTGAAAACTGTATTTGGAATCTCCTTTAAAGCAAATAAACACACATTTTGGGGGAAAAATCAACTGGGAGGGTGGAGGTGAAAAATGAGTTGAATTATTTTTATGAGGATGCTGTACCAGAAATGCATAAGCCCTGGCGCATTATTGTTATAAATCTTTAATCATTAAAGAACGGCTGAGTTGTAACACCGGAAAAAGCTACGCGAAGGAATGTTCTAGTCTCTACTGGTCCGTGCAAGTGTGAGGGAGTCAGCGAGAGAGGGGACAAGGTCAAGTGACGTCAGCGCCACATGTTTTTCACCTCCTCTATGGAAAAGTCCAGAAATTACTTTGTAACTTCTAAACGGCTTAACACATAAAAATGAGACATACACCAACGTGAAGCCCATATATTAAATGCATAATATCCCATCCATTCGTTTAGAAGATATGACAAGTAAAAGTTTATCCTACGTAACCACTCAACTGTCGCTTGACACTGTGAACCCGCCTCCAGCGGGTTATATGTAAGTCAACGACTTGAGACGGATAGTCAGTGGAAATGTGCAACTAAATCATGACTGAAGGTCATGCTGCTTCGTCACGTTGCGCGAGATACGAGTAAGTCATATTGTAAGACTTTGTATTTCATTATGCGAGATCGTAATAAGTGGAAAACTTCAACCGCGTCGTGAATGTGTGGGATATTATAAAGTACTATAAAATGGATGGTCGTATGGACTTACGAATTTCTTGAAAAAGTGATCTCGTTCTTATTTAAATAGAACTTAGAATACAAGTAAGCCTTATGGAATTTGTTAGTTCGACGTATATTTGAACTCCGTTGCGATCACGTACGGTAATAAGCATCTTAAGAAAATGTGCGTGATAAAATAAACTTTCAACTAGTGACAGTTTCATGAGTTCTGAGACATGTTTCTCGTCTATAATTACGATTATGAACTATTTTAAGTATTATTCCAATCGAATATTCAGTGATTGATAGGATTGAGTGTAGTAAATTTGCGCGTATTTTCTTGTACATTCGACCAGTGTCGTGAGACAAGGACTGAATATTAAGGACATTTTATGGTGATATTAGGTAATACGAACCCTTATCATGAAAACTCACAAATAAAATCCACTTCAGCAGTGAATGCCAGAATTCTACAGACTGTTGGAGAAGTCGTGTTAATTGCATTTACTAGTAAATTTAATGGACTGTGACACTCGCTCTAATGCTGAATTTACGACGTAATTCGTGGATGTTATGAACTGTGCTAATGTCTAATTTTATGTCATACAAACTGTGTAGTGAAAGACTGTGCTTTTGACTTCAGAAGTGTTCTCTTTTTATCTTGAGGTGTATTTCGAACTGTGACATAGACTGTGCTATTTCAAGTCACATATTCATTGCCATATTATAAAAGTGCAAGTACAAACTGTGCATTTAAACTTATCTCAGTGTGGAATGAAACGCACTATTAAGAATTCACAGTGCTACGTCGTGCAGTATAGTCCCAATTGGACTTTCCCGTGTTTCTATATTTCGTTTTAAACCACCGGAAATCTTGGCGAAGAATCGTAATCACACCACTTTGAACGTGTATCCAGCGTAGGACAAGCGACCTCGAGGGATTATTCGTGGTATCTTCATGGGATTAAGACGTAGTAACTTCGTGGAATTATTCGTGGTAACTTCGTGGGATAGAACGTGGTACACTGCTGGTGCTGAGTTCGACTCCAGGCTGTACGCTGCAGATGTTCCAGTCATCAAGCTGCAGAGCCGTACTTCAACTACTCTTATAAGCAGAACTCAGGTGATATAAGTGTATTTTAAATTTCTTGAGTGCGTAATTACACCTAAACATTAACTGACTTATTAATAAGGCACTAAATCATTCTCAATATTCAACAGTGCTACGTTTACCAAGTGAAAAGTGCTTGGTCTAACAAAATAATTTTTGATCGTGTGAATTCCAATGCTACTACTTAAATTGTAGGAGGTCATTCAACAAGACGTTAGGTCATATTTAAATGAACTTTGGGTTTCTCTCCAAAGCAAGTATAAATGGAGATCAATTTTTAAATACATTTTAGGATGTTCTTTCTGAAGTCAATGTAATCTTAAGTCATTTCATAACAACCTAATTGAACTGTAGGGCTTGTTCTACGACAAGTGCATAATTTAAAATTTATGTTTAATTTATTTATCTGGACTGTAGGATGTTTGAAACAAGTGGCCGAAAAGCATTAATAGGACTGAAGGACTGCTAAAGCAAGTGCAATTTGATATTATGTTTAATGGTTTTAAACAGACTTTAGGCTTGCACCAAAAGTGATTGATTTAATTTTCTTTGAATCTTGGTCAATTGACAAAGTGATTGAATGAAGTTTTATGACCAAAGTTTTTATTTTTGAATTTGAATCTATGTGTGAAATCTTAGATCAACTGAAGGGTGTGCTGAAATTATTGAAAGCTGGTATTCATTCTGAACCTCATATAAACATCAAGTGGATGTGTAGGACAAAGACTCTATTTTGTTCAATCGTAACAGCGTTTACAATTCAGTCATTTAATTTCATTTTGGAGACATCAGTGGAAGATTTAATTTTTGATTAATGAGAAGCAGGGTTATTTTTTTTGAAATTATAAATAAAATCTTGTCAAAATGTTATTACAACCTCTTATTCGCCCTGATAAATCATCCTTCTCTATACCTGCTCCAATAGCAACCGTACACAACCTGAGATCCTTCCCATGCTCATGCCCAACGACTATTTCCCGGTACAATACATCTATCTCAAAAACAGAAGACGTGATAATTGGTATTTGGAAGCTCCTTTATAAATAATGAAACACGTATTTTTTCGGAAAATTCACTAATGTGAGAGGGAGAAAAAATGAATTTTTATGGGGATACTTATATCTCAAAAACTTAAGGTTACAGACACGAAAATTGGCATTTGGGGGTGGGGTGAATGAATTAAAACTTAGTTGAATTCTTTTTATGGGGATACTTATACGTCATAAACTGAAGATGTTTCAGACGTGGATATAGGTATATGGAATTTCCTTTACAAAACAAGGAAACATATTTTTTCGACTTGAGAGAAGACTGTTTCTCGCATGTACAGTTCTATGTCGCATGGTTATCTTAGCCCCAAAAGTCAATACCACAAATGTGGTTTACAAAGAGTTTCTGGTGTAAAATGAAACTCAGTTTTGTGGCGAGTTTTTATACTTTAGGAATGCCCAAACAATATCTTAGTACAGTACCGAGGAACGATTACTTTTATCAAATTACGAAATCCATGCGAGCGAAGCCGCGGGTAACTGCTAGTTATAATACAAATCTTCGAGATTATGCGCTACTCAGCTGTGGAATTTTCCTCACGGTGCTCCCGACAAGACATTTGACGATCGCCTATTACGACAGGCAGGGGTTACCATGGGTGATATTCTATCGCCCCCACTCACAGAGGGAAGGCAGAGGCTACCATGGGTGTTATTCGACCACCCCCATCCACAGGGGGAAGACAGTGGGTACTATTCTACCACCCCCGCCCACAGAGGGAAGGCAGTGGTTACCGTGGGTGTTATTCTACCGCCCCCACCCACAGGGGGAAGACAGGCGATACCATGGTTGTTATTAAACCTCCCTCGCCTAGGGTTACCAGATGACAAAGGTTCCAAAGTAGGACTTTTGAGTTAAAAAAGCAGTACAGCATTAAAATTGCTAAAAAGTTTTGTCAAAACCATTTATTTAGCGTGCCTTATTCATATTGCTTGGCCACAACTGAAGTCTCGAAAGCAGGAATGTCACTGACACCTTATTAATGTTGATTGTACTTATCAGAGCTACTTATTTTATTGAGCAACTCCTTATTGTCTTTTAAATAGTCATAAAACTGGTTACAAGTGAAGTCTTTCATGTTAAATTTCATTGACACCAACCATTTCACAGAGTCAACACAACCTATTTCTTTCTTTGGTCCACTGAGCATTTATTAAAGAAAAAGTTATTTCTACGTTGGTATTATGTGCGGGAATTGTAAAATACACTTCTGCCAATTTCAGTAGCTCGGAAGAAAATGTAATACTGACACTATTTAGAAAACCAGCCCATTTTTATGGACTGGTTCCTTCAAGAAATTTTCATTCTGCTTTTGCACTTCAACATACTTTTGAAGATTTACAAATTGGTCAAATAATCTAACATCATCAATGTGTACACCTTTAGCACTAAGATATTTAACAGTATCTTCAAGGTCAGTCCAGTTGAAATCTGAAGTTAAGGTCATCCATTTAAAAGTACTGAATTTTTCAAGTGGTTGTAACAATTTTCCAAGGTACTCCAGGCATGCATTATATAGGCCTATATCATGAACTTCTTTCATGAAGGAAACACTGTCTTACTGCAACCCTTTCTCCTTCAAAGTTTTCATCATTTCTTTCACTTTCGTAGGAACAAAAGTATTTGAAAAACGAGCTTGTAAAATGCCAACAGTTTCTTCAAGTGTCTGTTTCACTTCAATAATGGAATTAATCTCCTTTTCAACATGAAGAATGTTCTCTTGAAAGACTGACATTAAAGACTGGCAAAATATTAAATACCATACATTTCACTTAACTTATTGGTGAAATACTTGTTCAAAATTGTTGGCGGGTTATTCACAGATAGAAAATAAGACCGAAGTGCTGCATACAGTTCAAGCATCCTTTCAACAGCTGGAAAACGTGACAACCAACGAGTCTTTGTATGCTTCAATAGGGATTCGTAATTCACATCAACAAATTCACAAAAAGTTTTTAGCTCTTCACTCCTCATGGTGAATGTAGAAAAGTACCGGTACTTGAATACTTTTAACACAATGGTTTCAACGTCAATCGACAATAAATGAACTCCATGTTGAACACAATTATGCAACACGTGTGCTGGGCAGCCTAATCCAATCAAGGTTTCATTAAGCTGAGATTTAAGGTTAGAAAATACATTATTATCTCTTCTTTTCATGCCACCAAAATTCGTATTACACTTATCTCCTCCAAAAAGCAATCCACTTCTCCGAAATTCCATTTTGTTGCAAGACGTCTAACACCACCGAAGAGATTGTTGCAGCTTTTTCATTACCGGTACCAACACTGTGCAGGTCAATTAACTTAGCTTGCACCCCTCCATTCCTGTAGACGAAATACAGTACTGCGTGAGCACAGGAAACACCTTTATATTCCCATTATTGTTGCCATCCGTACAAACACCAATGTATGATACGTCTTTGGCTTGTTTAATGGCACTTTCTACACAGTGAGGTCCAAGTACGTTATTGACAATGGCCTCAAACTTTGTACCCCGAGCACAGTGAATATTTTTCCCTGTTTCAGAATCAGGAAATAATTTAGATGGATGATTAGACATACAATCCATAGTTTTGTAGCTCCCATGATGAACAGCATTGTGATACACAAGAACACCCTCTACAGCGATCGCATTTTCGTCTAGCGATGTGTCCTCTTTGAAAAATGTCAACACATTATTTGAAGTTAATGCACAGCTTTATGTTTGCCCGTTGTAATGTGACTTTCTAAACCCATAGCTCCACGATTAGCCACAGAAATGTATGTTCCTGGTTTATATACTAGACACATGACTTCCTCGTCGGTGCGGCCCTTTTTGAAGCATTTATATCTTTTCTCCAATTCACCAGTGAACTTACACTTTCTTTTCGCCATAATATATTTAACGTACCAACAGATCACAACAGATATTGTAGAGTAGATCACAAGGATTGTGGCACAACTAAGCAGCAATATGGACGAAAATTATTTATCTTTAGCTTCCGTTTCCGTGTGCTATCGCCAACATCGACTATCGACTTCTACCAGCGATAATATACCGCTACTAGTCAAAGACTACAGGAATTTAAAAAGTTTAAGCTGCAGCTGATGTCAAAGGTTATGGAATAAGCGAGTCTACGTTTACGAAAATTAGTTTCCAGTTGGAAAAATTTCATTTTAACACTATAAGACGAAAATACGGACGCCAGGACAGACGCTAAAATTAACAACATGTCCTGGCAAATACGGACGTCTCGTAACCCTACCCTCACCCACAGAGGGAAGGCTGGGGTACCATGGTTGTTATTAAAACACCCCGGGCCACAGGGGGAAGACAGGTGATATCATGGTTGTTATTAAACTGCCCTCACCCACAGGGGGAAGACAGGCGATACCGGTACCATGGTTATTGTACCGGGCGGTACACCTCCACACCGTTTATTTAAAAGTTGCGCCAGTTGAAACTCCTCTTCTGGAGGAAGTCTGAACTTTATCTACGGTCTTAATTTCCAAATTTCTCAGAAGATGTCACTACCTGGAATTTTTTGAGTTTGTGAACTGTGTCATTTTCGACGTACTTTTGTCTTGCTTGTATTAAGAAGTGTGAACTTTCTCTTCTAGAGGACACTACTGAAGATCAACAATAGTGCACCCTAGTGCGGAGTCAAAGAACTATTTTGTTGGAGAAAATTTAATTTCTGGAGTTTGTTCTTTGTTAAATTTCTTTCTGTCAGAGTTTAAGTTGGCAATATTTACCCCTTTCTTCCCCTTGTTTTGAATGTATCCAATCACGAA
This sequence comes from Anabrus simplex, assembly GCF_040414725.1. Classification (NCBI taxonomy): domain Eukaryota; kingdom Metazoa; phylum Arthropoda; class Insecta; order Orthoptera; family Tettigoniidae; genus Anabrus; species Anabrus simplex. Next base: position 729,741,607 of record NC_090265.1, read on the forward strand.
TTTTTTCAATTAATTTCTGACCAATCTGGTGTATCTTTCCCCAACTTGTATCTGTTGCGGGGTCCTACCCAATAAAATCTTTGTGGGAGGGTGTTTTCTTTCCCCTAACGCCTAGAACTTTCTGCGAGAGTATTTAAACTGCTGATTTTAGGGTCTCCGGGCCACTTCTGTTCCATCTTTCAGTGTATTAAGTACATAGCAGGAGGCGGGAAGCGCCTCTTTCCTCGGCAGCGGTCAACAATAAGGTAATGGCCGATTAATAAATTTTTTTTCTTTGCCAGCTCAGCAGTTTAACTTTCGGGGCAGGTTCTAAGCGTTCCCCTATGTAACCTTTTCCTAAAATGTAACTTCTCTTTTCTTCTATTCTCTTGTAAAGCGACATACTGGGATAGAGAGTGTTAACCCTCTCGAGCTCCCACTCACATTGTTTGAGGTGAACTTATTTTTCGCAACCTATTCTTCAGTAATGTAAGTTAGTAGTTTCTTAAGTCACCTCTGTAGTATGGGATTAGCCCTTGCATCAGTGGCCTTAGAGCCAAAATAGGTCTTAAAGACAAAGTGTATTAGGAGTGCAAGTTCGCCTCCTCTCAAATTGTGATTTTAGAGGTCATGTATTAACTTTCTTGTCATTTAACAGACCTCAATAGATTGGGTATTTTGCTCCTGTGTATATGTCCTTTGAGGACGGCTTAAAGGTGGAGTTCGGAGTGGCCTATGATAGGCTTGTATTTTAAGGGGAAGTTGCCCTTTTTGGAAAATTGTGTTTCTGCCTCAAGGAGGCTTTTGGATGTAATTGGAAGCCGGTGTTTCTGGCATGTTTGGGGGTTTTCGGCCCCTTTGTTGTATGGTGTTCATTGTAAGGTTGGGCTCATGGCTCAAGAATTATGTTTCTGACTTTTGAAGCCCCAAATGGGGTACCTATGTAAATGTAATTGTCAATCGTGTTTCGGCTACTAAGTACCTGTTCAATTTGTTGTTACCTAATTTTGAAAAGAAAATATAACCTTGTTAAATTTTAAAATTAATTTCACTTTAGTAGCTTGAGACCCCTTCACCACCCAGCACCTTCTTTCATGCATAACTACCACCAAAACTCGGTAACAAGTGGTAGCAGAGCGTGGTTGAATGGGTCTCGATTTAGCCCCTTTTGACGGCTAAACTCTGTTTTGATCCGAACTCTAACCATTTTCTCAGTTGCTGGAAATTTTTTATTGAGATTTTTCAAAAATTTTCTGTTATCATGCCCGGCCCTCGCGATGTTCTCCTCCTTAACTACTTGCGCAAAGAGGAGTTGATCTACGAATTAACTATTAGAAACGTGCAATCTGGAGGCACGGTTGCTATCGATACTAACAAGCTTAGAGACTCCCTTGATTTGCCCATTTCCATCCCCAATTTGGGAGAGAAAGAAATTGATGACTCTCTTTCCACGATCGTCGAGAACATTACTGGGCTAGCATCGGTCGTTAGTTTTTTTGATGAAAATGATCCGTCTCCTAATCAAATTAAGCGTGTGCAAGGCAGGCTATATCATTTTTCAAATAGAGTTAATGATCTGTTGTCTCTAAAGGTGAATGACGTTCAGAGGAAGGAAGCTAATACGCTCCTTGAAACTATTTCTGAATTGTCTAGTAAAGTCACTCAATTGTTAACTGGGGAAATTCCTCCCAAATCTGATCAACCCACCATAGTGAATGTAGGTAGCGAGGAAGAGTCTCCTAAGGGAGAAGTAAATAGGAAAACCCCCACTGCTCAAACTATCTCTGCCCCATTGGACAACGAGCCTGAACGCCGTGCATCGTTGAGTAATATCCGTTCTGAATTAACTTCTTTGCCCCTGAAACCTCTACCTACTATGTCACCCGGGTTTAGCAGCTTGCCTCATCCATTGGCAATGTTGCTAAGAGGTATCTCTAAGTTTTCTGTCAACACCACCAGTGAAGTTATTTCATTTTTAAGATTTTTAGTTGAATTTCAGGATCACGCCCTTGTGTTTTCTCTTTCCCCTTGTCAAATTTTACAAATAATCTATCCTTATGCTATTGGTGTTCTCTCAGATAAGATAGTAAGAGCTATTGCTGAACAGTCATCTATTGAAGATTTTCACGCACACTTGCTTGCAAATTTCATTCCTGCCCGCGCGAGGTCATCTCTGATTCAGAAATACTATTATCGGGTACAGCGCTTGGATGAAAACTTGGCTGATTTCATACAAGACATTAAGTTTTATACTAGGGTGTTTGCCCTTCATTTTCCTGAAGATCAGATTGTGCAGGCTATTGTAGAGGGAATTTCACCTCCCTATAGGTCATATTTGTGTTTCGCGGCGTGCCCGCAAACCTTCTCGGAACTTGAAGCGTTGGCCGTCTCGGCGGAAGGAGTTAGATACGCCGATTCTTTGCGTGTCGCGAAAGAACCCCCGCCTTCCTTTAGTAACACTCGGCCTCCACCTCGCCGACCAGTCAATCCCCGTAAATGTTATGCGTGCGGGGCGCCTGACCATCTGCGCAATAAGTGTCCTCTGATCAAGTCTAGTAGGGCAAATAATGAAGCTGGTTCATCACAAGGCTGTTTTAAATGTGGGGCTTTCTCACATATCGCCAAGAATTGTCCCAATTCGAATAGCACCCCCTCCTGCTCAACTTCTGGGGTAACTTCCAACAACAATCAAAAGTGACTAGTGGCTTCGGCTGAGTCAACTAATTCATCTTCCCGAGGCTCAGCCCCTGGTAAGCAGATCGAAAATTCTGGGAACGTTCAATCTGCTAATCTGTCCTTTGAATGCCCCAAAGAGTGTCTTAAGATTGCGGCGGATACCCCCGCACCTGTTCCTTTCCTTAAGATTGAGGTAAATAACGAACCTATAACAGCTCTATTAGATTCAGGCAGTGTTTGTTCCATTATTTCGGCTGAATGGTACTCGAAATTGAAGTCTGTTTGTAACCTACCTGTCTATGACTCTTCTCCTGTGAAATGTGTTTCTGCTAATACATCTCCATTAGAAATTCTAGGTTCCTTACCGGTCAAAATTCGTATTTTTAAATTTACATGGAAAATTAAATTGTTTGTGGCCAAGCAATTGTCTTGCCCCATTATATTGGGAGCTGACTTTATTTCTCACACTGGTCTTGTGCTCGATCTCCAGTCTAGGTCGTGCACATTCAAATTTGCTTCTAGTTGTAAAATTCCACTATTAAAGTGTAATTCTGTGTCATGTTCTTCTATTTCGCCTACCCAGGATGAGATGTTGTTAGACCTTAGACATCTACCTGAGGAGCAGGCTGATAGTATTCGCAAACTGTGTCAGTCGTTTCCCGAGGTATTCTCTGATACTCTTGGCGTTACTGACCTGATCGAATACAAAATTGAGGTCACGGATTCGATTCCTGTCCGTTTTCCACCGTATAGGCTATCTCCTCCTAAAATGAAGGCTCTGAAAGAAATCATCGATCAGATGTTGAAGGATGGTATTATTAGGCCCTCTAAGTCAGCGTATTCTTCGCCTATTTTTCTAGTCCCGAAACCCCAAGGGGGCTTCAGGCCTGTAATTGACTACAGGGCTCTCAATCGGAAGGTGGTGTTACAATCTGTGCCCCTTCCCGACCTTCATTCTTGCTTTTCATGGTTTCGTAAGGCCAAGTTCTTTACTATCTTGGACTTGAATCAGGCCTATAATCAAATTCCCCTTGCTGAAGAGTCTAAACACCTTACAGCGTTTGCCACGGACTGGAATTTATACGAATACAACCGCGTGCCTTTCGGGCTCCCCACGGGGGCAGCTGTGCTCACTGGGCTACTAGATAGGGTCTTCTCCGACATCAAATTCGAGTACTTATATCACTACTTGGATGATGTCGTCGTGTTTTCGGAGACCTTCGAAGAACATCTAGATCATCTGCGAGAAGTTCTGAATCGCCTTCGTAAGGCTGGGTTAACTGTCAAGTTGTCCAAGGTCGCTTTTGCTAAGCCCTCTATGTCATTCCTAGGGCATATTGTGTCACCTGATGGTGTAGCAGTCGATCATTCTAGAACACAGGCCATCCGTGATTTTAAACCTCCCAAGGACATTAAAGGTATCGCCAGGTTCATTGGTATGGTGAATTTCTTCAGAAAGTTCATTCCTAACTTTGCTAATAGAGCGGCGCCATTGAACCTTCTTCGTAGGAAAGGCATCAAATTCGAGTGGGGACCTTCTCAACAAGCCGCTTTTGAAGATCTGAAATTAGCTCTCTGTAATGCCCCTATCCTTGCTATGCCTGATTTCTCAAAGAAATTCATCGTCCAAACGGACGCGTCGTCGTCGGCGGTAGCGGCAGTCCTTCTTCAAGAGACTGAACTAGGGAGGCGACCCATCGCCTATGCATCTAGGACTCTATCGGCTCAAGAAGCCAAGTATTCCATCTATGAGCTCGAAGGGTTGGCAGTCTTATTTGCCTTAGAAAAGTTCCGTCTCTATCTGGAACATGTCAAATTCGACCTGGAGACAGATAATCAAGCATTAAGCTGGGTCTTAGGTAGGCCGCGTCGTACTGGTCGTATAGCCCGTTGGGCCATCCGTATTTCTGCCTTCCAATTCAATGTCAGGCATATCCGAGGTACCGAAAATGTTGTCGCTGATGGACTCAGCCGTATGTTTTCAGGCGACGTTGAGAACCATGAACAGGTCGACAGCCCATCACCTCCCGAGTCCATGCTATCTGAGGTTAATGCCATCCTAACAGATGTTCCCATGCTGTTTAGGGATATCGAGAAATACCAACGTGAAGATCCGACGCTGGCTCCGATAATGGAAACCCTTTCTTCTGGGGAACATGTTGTCCCTTATGTTCTGAGGAATGGAGTTCTATGTTGCCCTTCGAGGCATGATAAGATGATGAAAGTTGTTGTTCCAGCGGTTCTTGTACCTATGATCTTCAAGTATTATCATGAGACCCCATTAGGAGGGCATCTTGGTATCTTTAAAACTCGTGAAAAGATTCGTGATATGTTCATCTGGAAGGGTATGGACGGTGAAATCCGTGAATTAGTAAAGGCATGTAAATCCTGTTTGCTTAGTAAACCGACCATGTCCACTAAGGTAGGTCTTTTGTCTTCTCATCAAGCGTCGCGCCCCATGGAGCGCCTGTATATTGATTATGTGGGACCCTTCCCCCAGTCAAAGGGGAATGCCAACAAGTTCATCTTTGTATGTGTAGATGGTTTTACTAGATTTTCCTGGTTATTTCCGACTAAGCTGGCTACCGCTCAGTCCACCATTTCTTGTCTTAATACTATCTTTGCTTCTTTTGGTCCTTGTCAATACATAGTTTCCGATAATGCTAAGGCTTTTACATCTAATTTATTTCGTAAATTCTGTTTTGACTTATCCATCTCTCATGTAACTACTTCTGCTTATTACCCTCAACCATCTCTGGCTGAACGGGTTAACCGTAATCTCAGGTCCGCACTCATTGCCTATCATCATGAAGATCCTTCCAGGTGGGACACGTCCCTGCATTGGATAGCTTTTGCTTTGAATTCAGCGGTTCATGAATCTCACAAGTTCACTCCAGCTTCTTTAATGTTCAAGTTTGTTCCCAACTCGCCGCTCTCTAACCTCTGGTCTCTGAATGACATTCTACCCGAGATAATAGATCCGGACAACATTAAAGATCTTTGGAAGAAGGCTAAAGCCAATCTTAAAGTGTCTCATGAAAAGGTTAGGGAAAGGTATGATCGTGGACGGAGACCCACCCCTTTGAAGGTAGGTGACCAGGTTATGGTCAAAAATTTTGTTCCCGCGGGCAAGCTTGCCCCCAGATTTCATGGGCCTTGTATCATTCTCGATTTTCTTACGCCGGTTACCTTATTGTTAAGTAATCCAGCCACCGAGAGGATATTTAGGGTTCACCTGTCCCAGGTGAAACCGGTGTAATTTTGTGTTAACTTGCTTCATATTATTTTGAAAGGATATGAAGGTTATATTTTTTTTTGAGTTTCACTTTTATGGCATTCTGCCCCTTCTATAATATTTTGGTTTTAGATGTAAGCCTTTTGTAAAACCCACCCCGATCCGTTAAACTGCCATCCTGTTCTTGCCACGGCCATTACCACGCTCCCGTCTCCTGCTCCACCTTACACTGTGGCTTAATAAGATTAAATGCCACGGATATCTACACGCCGCTGGCCCCTCAACCTCTCCATAATGCCTGTGCCTTCAAAAAGACGATGGTCCAACACAATTCTGCCGCCTAGCCTTAATGTTTCAGTGCCCCCGCAGCCGCGCAGCGCCGTGCGGCAACTGGGGAGGGGGATGGGCCCCCTCCTCTCCAGCGAGGACGACATGTGCACGGCGAGCCGGAGCTCTCCTCCCGGCCAAGGCTGATGTGCGGCGCACGACCTGCTACTGGCCCGCAGCCTGTATATGTTCACCGCGGGCGCGGCGTGTTTCAACACTCTGCTCCCCTCATAGTGCGGGCGAGCGGTATCTCAGGGTACTTAAGGGGTCCGAGCGGCCTCCTTTTGGACGCAAGCTGCAACGGCCGGTCCGGCCATCCAACTTCATCAACATCAACTACATGGACAGTTACTATAAGAGATAACTACATTTGGGAATTCAACCGCAATATCTGATGGACATTGCAAATTTTTCCTTCACTTTTAAGTAGTAAAAGCTTATCTTCAGAAATTCAACTTCTATAAACCTAAAGACTTCACTTCACCTCCAACAACAAAATTTTGGAACCGAATTAAGAAATTTCTCAAATACTTCTGCAAGTTATCTTAATATCAACATCAAAACTTGGAACTTATTTTCAAACTAAAGTTTATGTTCTTCTGTGTTACCCCGTGGAGGAACTTTTGGGGGGGGAGGTCTGTACCGGGCGGTACACCTCCACACCGTTTATTTAAAAGTTGCGCCAGTTGAAACTCCTCTTCTGGAGGAAGTCTGAACTTTATCTACGGTCTTAATTTCCAAATTTCTCAGAAGATGTCACTACCTGGAATTTTTTGAGTTTGTGAACTGTGTCATTTTCGACGTACTTTTGTCTTGCTTGTATTAAGAAGTGTGAACTTTCTCTTCTAGAGGACACTACTGAAGATCAACAATAGTGCACCCTAGTGCGGAGTCAAAGAACTATTTTGTTGGAGAAAATTTAATTTCTGGAGTTTGTTCTTTGTTAAATTTCTTTCTGTCAGAGTTTAAGTTGGCAATATTTACCCCTTTCTTCCCCTTGTTTTGAATGTATCCAATCACGAATTTTTTCAATTAATTTCTGACCAATCTGGTGTATCTTTCCCCAACTTGTATCTGTTGCGGGGTCCTACCCAATAAAATCTTTGTGGGAGGGTGTTTTCTTTCCCCTAACGCCTAGAACTTTCTGCGAGAGTATTTAAACTGCTGATTTTAGGGTCTCCGGGCCACTTCTGTTCCATCTTTCAGTGTATTAAGTACATAGCAGGAGGCGGGAAGCGCCTCTTTCCTCGGCAGCGGTCAACAATAAGGTAATGGCCGATTAATAAATTTTTTTTCTTTGCCAGCTCAGCAGTTTAACTTTCGGGGCAGGTTCTAAGCGTTCCCCTATGTAACCTTTTCCTAAAATGTAACTCCTCTTTTCTTCTATTCTCTTGTAAAGTGACATACTGGGATAGAGAGTGTTAACCCTCTCGAGCTCCCACTCACATTGTTTGAGGTGAACTTATTTTTCGCAACCTATTCTTCAGTAATGTAAGTTAGTAGTTTCTTAAGTCACCTCTGTAGTATGGGATTAGCCCTTGCATCAGTGGCCTTAGAGCCAAAATAGGTCTTAAAGACAAAGTGTATTAGGAGTGCAAGTTCGCCTCCTCTCAAATTGTGATTTTAGAGGTCATGTATTAACTTTCTTGTCATTTAACAGACCTCAATAGATTGGGTATTTTGCTCCTGTGTATATGTCCTTTGAGGACGGCTTAAAGGTGGAGTTCGGAGTGGCCTATGATAGGCTTGTATTTTAAGGGGAAGTTGCCCTTTTTGGAAAATTGTGTTTCTGCCTCAAGGAGGCTTTTGGATGTAATTGGAAGCCGGTGTTTCTGGCATGTTTGGGGGTTTTCGGCCCCTTTGTTGTATGGTGTTCATTGTAAGGTTGGGCTCATGGCTCAAGAATTATGTTTCTGACTTTTGAAGCCCCAAATGGGGTACCTATGTAAATGTAATTGTCAATCGTGTTTCGGCTACTAAGTACCTGTTCAATTTGTTGTTACCTAATTTTGAAAAGAAAATATAACCTTGTTAAATTTTAAAATTAATTTCACTTTAGTAGCTTGAGACCCCTTCACCACCCAGCACCTTCTTTCATGCATAACTACCACCAAAACTCGGTAACAGTTATTATTAAACTGACCTCACCAACAGAGAGAAGACAGGTGATACCATGGTTATTATTCTACCCCCCCCACACACGGGGAAGACAGGCGAAACCATGGTTGTTATTAAACTGCCCTCACCCACAGGGGGAAGACAGGCGATACTATGGTTTTTATTAAACTGCCCTCACCCACAGGGAGAAGACAGGCGATACCATGGTTATTATTAAACTGCCCTCACCCACAGAGAGAAAACAGGTGATACCATGGTTATTATTCTACCGCCCCCACACAGGGGAAAGACAAGCGATACCATGGTTGTTATTAAACTGCCCTCACCCACAGGGGGAAGACAGGCGATACCATGGTTTTTATTAAACTGGGGGGAAGACAGGTGATACCATGGTTTTTATTAAACTGGGGGGAAGACAGACGATACCATTGTTATTATTTTACCACCCAATACACGGGGAAGGCAGATGATACCATGGTTATTATTCTACCGCCCCCACACATGGCGAAGACAGACGATACCATGGTTACTATTTTACCGCCCCCACACACGAGGAAGACAGGCGATACCATGGTTGTTATTCTACCGCCCCCACACACAGGGAAGACAGCCGATACCATGGTTGTTATGAAACCGCTCCCACCCACAGGGAGAAGACAGGGGATACCATGGTTATTATCAAACTGTCCTCACCCACAGGGGGACGACAGGCAATACCATGGTTGTTATTAAACTGCCCTCACCCACACGGGAAAAGACAGGCGATACCATGGTTATTATTAAACTACCCTCACCCACAGAGAGAAGACAGGCCATACCATGGTTATTGTTAAACCGCCCCCACCCACAGGGGGAAGACAGGGGATACCATGGTTATTGTTAAACTGCCCTCACACACAGGGGGAAGACAGGCGAATCCATGGTTATAATTAAACCGCCCTCTCTCACAGGGGAAAGACGGGATACCATGGTTATTATTAAACTGCCCTCACCCACAGGGAGAAGACAAGGGATACCATGGTTGTTATTCTACTACCCTCACTCACAGACAGAAGACAGGGGATAACATTGTTATTATTAAACTGCCCTCACCCACAGGGAGAAGACAGGGGATACCATGGTTGTTATTCTACTACCCTCACCCATAGAGAGAAGACAGGGGATACCATTGTTATTATTAAACTGCACTCACCCACAGGGGGAAGACAGGCGATACCATGGTTTTTATTAAACTGCCCTCACCCACAGGGGGAAGACAGGCGATACCATGTTTTTTAATGAACTGCCCTCACCCACAGAGGAAAGACAGGCGATACCTTGGTTATTATTAAACTGCCCTCAGCCACAGAGAGAAGACAGGCGATACCATGGTTATTATTCTACCGTCCCCACACATGGGGAAGACAGGCGATACCATGGTTTTTATTAAACTGCCCACACCCACAGGGGGAAGACAGGCGATACCGTGGTTGTTATTAAACTGCCCTCACCCACAGGGGGAAGACAGGCGATACCATGGTTATTATTAAACTGCCCTCACCCACAGAGAGAAGACAGGCGATACCATGGTTATTATTCTACCGCCCCCACACACGGGGAAGACAGACGATACCATGATTATTATTCTACCGCCCCCACACACGGGGAAGACAGCCTATACCATGGATGTTATTAAACCGCTCCCAACCAAAGGGAGAAGACATGCGATACTATGGTTATTATTAAACTGTCCCCCCCCCACACACACACACACGGAGAAGACAGGCGATACCATGGTTATTATTAAACTGCCCCACACACAGAGAGAAGACAGGCGATACCATAGTTATTATTAAACTGCCCCCACACACACGGGGAAGACAGGCGAAACCATGGTTGTTATTAAACCGCCCCTACCCACAGGGAGAAGACAGGCGATACCATGGTTATTATTAAACTGCCCCCACACACACGGGGAAGACAGGCGAAACCATGGTTGTTATTAAACCGCCCCTACCCACAGGGAGAAGACAGGCGATACCACGGTTATTATAAAACTGCCCCCACACACACGGGGAAGACAGGCAATACCATGGTTGTTATTAAACTACCCCCACACACACGGGGATGACAGGCGATACCATGGTTTTTATTAAACTGCCCTCACCCACAGAGAGAAGACAGGCTATACCATGGTTATTATTCTACCACCCCCACACAGGGGAAGACAGACGATACCATGGTTATTATTAAACCGCCCCCACACACGGAGAAGACAGCCGATACCATGGTTACTATTAAACTGCCCCCACTCACGGAGAAGACAGGCGATACCATGGTTATTATTAAACTGCCCCCACACACGGAGAAGACAACCGATACCATGGTTATTTTTAAACTGCCCCCACACACGGAGAAGACAGCCGATACCATGGTTAATATTAAACCGCCCCCACACACGGAAAAGACAGGCGATACCATGGTTATTATTAAACCGCCGCCACACACGGAGAAGACAGCCGATACCATGGTTACTATTAAACTGTTCCAACACACACGGAGAAGACAGGCGATACCATGGTTGTTATTAAACCGCCCCTACCCACAGGGAGAAGACAGGCGATACCATGGTAATTATTAAACTGCCCTCACCCACAGGGGGAAGACAGGCGATACCATGGTTATTATTACACTGCCCTAACCCACAGAGAGAAGACAGGGGATACCATGGTTATTATTCTACCGCCCCCACACACGGGAAGACAGACGATACCATGGTTATTATTATACCGCCCCCACACACGGGGAAGACAGGCGATACCATGGTTATTAATAAACTGCCCCCACACACACGGGGAAGACAGGCGATACCATGGTTGTTATTAAACCGCCCCTACCCACCGGGAGAAGACAGGCGATACCATGGTTATTATTAAACTGCCCCCACACACACGCGGAAGACAGGCGATACCATGGTTGTTATTAAACTGCCCACACACACACGGGGAAGACAGGCGATACCATGGTTGTTATTAAACCGCCCCTACCCACAGGGAGAAGACAGCCGATACCATGGTTATTATTAACCGCCCCCACACACGGAGAAGACAGGCGATACCATGGTTATTATTAAACCGCCCCCACACACGGAGAAGACAGCCGATACATGGTTATTATTAAATGCCCCCACACACGGAGAAGACAGCCGATACCATGGTTATTTTTAAACTGCCCCCACATACACGGGGAAGTCAAGCGATACCATGGTTGTTATTAAACCGCTCCTATCCACCGGGAGAAGACAGGCGATACCATGGTTATTATTAAACTGCCCTCACCCACAGAGAGAAGACAGGCGATACCATGGTTATTATTCTACCGCCCCCACACACGGGGAAGACAGACGATACCATGATTATTATTCTACCGCCCCCACACACGGGGAAGACAGCCTATACCATGGATGTTATTAAACCGCTCCCACCCAAAGGGAGAAGACATGCGATACTATGGTTATTATTAAACTGTCCCCCCCCCCTACACACACACACACACACACACACACGGAGAAGACAGGCGATACCATGGTTATTATTAAACTGCCCCACACACAGAGAGAAGACAGGCGATACCATAGTTATTATTAAACTGCCCCCACACACACGGGGAAGACAGGCGAAACCATGGTTGTTCTTAAACCGCCCCTACCCACAGGGAGAAGACAGGCGATACCATGGTTATTATTAAACTGCCCCCACACACACGGGGAAGACAGGCGAAACCATGGTTGTTATTAAACCGCCCCTACCCACAGGGAGAAGACAGGCGATACCACGGTTATTATAAAACTGCCCCCACACACACGGGGAAGACAGGCAATACCACGGTTGTTATTAAACTACCCCCACACACACGGGGATGACAGGCGATACCATGGTTTTTATTAAACTGCCCTCACCCACAGAGAGAAGACAGGCGATACCATGGTTATTATTCTACCACCCCCACACAGGGGAAGACAGACGATACCATGGTTATTATTAAACCGCCCCCACACACGGAGAAGACAGCCGATACCATGGTTACTATTAAACTGCCCCCACTCACGGAGAAGACAGGCGATACCATGGTTATTATTAAACTGCCCCCACACACGGAGAAGACAACCGATACCATGGTTATTTTTAAACTGCCCCCACACACGGAGAAGACAGCCGATACCATGGTTAATATTAAACCGCCCCCACACACGGAAAAGACAGGCGATACCATGGTTATTATTAAACCGCCGCCACACACGGAGAAGACAGCCGATACCATGGTTACTATTAAACTGTTCCAACACACACGGAGAAGACAGGCGATACCATGGTTGTTATTAAACCGCCCCTACCCACAGGGAGAAGACAGGCGATACCATGGTAATTATTAAACTGCCCTCACCCACAGGGGGAAGACAGGCAATACCATGGTTATTATTACACTGCCCTAACCCACAGAGAGAAGACAGGGGATACCATGGTTATTATTCTACCGCCCCCACACACGGGAAGACAGACGATACCATGGTTATTATTCTACCACCCCCACACACGGGGAAGACAGGCGATACCATGGTTATTAATAAACTGCCCCTACACACACGCGGAAGACAGGCGATACCATGGTTGTTATTAAACCGCCCCTACCCACCGGGAGAAGACAGGCGATACCATGGTTATTATTAAACTGCCCCCACACACACGAGGAAGACAGGCGATACCATGGTTGTTATTAAACTGCCCACACACACACGGGGAAGACAGGCGATACCATGGTTGTTATTAAACCGCCCCTACCCACAGGGAGAAGACAGCCGATACCATGGTTATTATTAACCGCCCCCACACACGGAGAAGACAGGCGATACCATGGTTATTATTAAACCGCCCCCACACACGGAGAAGACAGCCGATACATGGTTATTATTAAATGCCCCCACACACGGAGAAGACAGCCGATACCATGGTTATTTTTAAACTGCCCCCACATACACGGGGAAGTCAGGCGATACCATGGTTGTTATTAAACCGCCCCTACCCACCGGGAGAAGACAGGCGATACCATGGTTATTATTAAACTGCCCCCACACACACGAGGAAGACAGGCGATACCATGGTTGTTATTAAACTGCCCACACACACGCGGGGAAGACAGGCGATACCATGGTTGTTATTAAACCTCCCCTACCCACAGGGAGAAGACAGCCGATACCATGGTTATTATTAAACTGCCCCCACACACAGAGAAGACAGGTGATACCATGGTTATTATTAAACTGCCCCCACACACGAAGACAGCCGATACCATGGTTATTATTTAACCGCCCCCACACACGGAGAAGACAGGCGATACGATGTTTATTATTAAACCGCCCCCACACACGGAGAAGACAGCCGATACCATGGTTATTATTAAACCGCCCCCACACACGCAGAAGACAGCCGATACCGCGGTTATTATTAAACCGCCCCCACACACAGAGAAGACAGGCGATACCATGGTTATTATTAAACCGCCCCCACACACGGAGAAGACAGCCGATACATGGTTATTATTAAATGCCCCCACACACGGAGAAGACAGCCGATACCATGGTTATTTTTAAACTGCCCCCTCATACACGGGGAAGTCAGGCGATACCATGGTTTTTATTAAACCGCCCTTACCCACAGGGAGAAGACAGGCGATACCAGGGTTATTATTAAACTGCCCCCACACGCGGCGAAGACAGGCAATACCGTGGTTATTATTAAACTGCCCCCATCCACAGGGGGGAAGACAGGCGATATCATGGTTGTTATTAAACTGCCCCCCCACACACGGGAAGACAGGTGATACCATGGTTGTTATTAAACTGCCCCCACACACACGGGGAAGACAGGCGATACCATGGTTGTTGTTAACCGCCCCCTCACACACGGGGGAGACAGGTGATACCATGGTTGTTATTAAACTGCCCCCATACACACGGGGAAGAGAGGCGATACCGTGGTTGTTATTAAAAGCCCCCACACACACGGGGAAGACAGGTGATACCATGGTTGTTATTAAACTTCCCCAACACACACGGGGAAGACAGGTGATACCATGGTTGTTATTAAACTGCCCCCAGACACAGGGGGAAGACAGGCGATACCCAGAGGGGATACCATGTTTCAGCATAGATTCAGTAGAAATGTGTAAGATTGTGATTGGAAGTCAGCTGAAATGGATTAACAACCATCTACATCTTACTAAAGCGTCAGTGGCATAAGAATTTCCTGGGTATCACAGGCACCAACTCCAGAGGTGCTAGGGTGGTTGAGCACCCCTCTCAAACAGGCAGAAGAAGGTTTTTTTTTTAGAAAGGAGAAAATAGAAAGAAAAAAAAGGGGGAATCTTAATTTTTTGTAGTAGTTCTTAACCAAGGTATTGTTGTCCTGTGTAGTAACGACGGCGGGGCTAAGGAGCCCACTGAGGTATTTTTTTTTTACTTTGTTCTCAATCACAAATGAGGTGCCGTATATGGATATTTTATTTTATTACTTAGGTCTGATTCACCCAAAACTTCATCAAGGTTAATTGATTCCAGAGATAGTTATGTTGCTCAATATCACTTTAACTATCCTAATTTTTACATGTACATCAGACCGTTCTTCTTCCGTTCTGAGAAATTAAAAAACTTAGTCTCTTAGGTTGAACAACGAAGGGAAATTGAATGACAACTCTGTGATGCATGTCACGTCCATAATCAAGAAATAAAAAATAATTCGAACCTCGAAACTGTAGCAAACATTTTCATCAAACGACCGACTATTCGTAGGAACACCTCTCTTTATGAGTGAGAATTACAAATTCTGCAAAGATTTTTAATGTTGTTCTAAAGGCTTATATTTTCAGTTTCTCTTTACTAACAACAAGTGCCAAATTTAAGGCAAACTGCTTTATTCTAAACTCAGTTTGGTTCCATTCTAAAGAAAAATAGACTGTTAGATTTTTACATGAAGATTTTAGAGACATAATTTGTATTTCTTTATCTTCCATCCTATTAATTCACATATAGTTAAAATCTCTCAATTTTTCATGACTATATCACACCTTTACCTTTTATGTAAACTTTTCTTTGTACTCATTCATCACTGTTGAAAAATTGTCTAATAAAACAACAAGTAGGCCCTATTGCTAATTCAAAAACACCTGAAACTGCATTTTAATGAAGGTAAAATTTTTACATTTTCTGGGGATATCACCCCCCACCCACCCCTCTAATTTTGGACTGTGAGTTAGAGCACCCCCATTAATTTTCAAAACCCTGCAGCCCTGCTGCATATTGTTGTTTAGAAAGTGGTACAGTCCAGGAGATGATGATTTTTTCTCGGGCTTTCTACTAACCTTCCTTAAACGTTTCAAATACAATATCCAATGTACAGAATTATACAAAAGAGTAATAGAATTTTAGGAATAGTAATAATGCATGTGTGTATTTGTCATTTTGGAAGATGTGACCGAAATCTATGCACAGCCACGGTGACTCTATATACCACAATACATTAAAATGTATTTTGAAACCTACATGTGATTTACTTTAAAAATCTTTTAATACAGAAGTTAGTCTGCCATTCAAAATAATATTATTACTTTTATCACTAGAGAGTTGGAGTCTGACATTTGAGTGGCGAAAGCAGTTGCTACGAGGTGTGCTGCGTTGCCACAGTTATTTCCTCCTGCAATATATCCTTTCATTCAGACCGAGAGTTTAATAAAAACATTTAGTCTTAATGCACTTCAATAAACTTTGACCCATTTCAAAGCTAGTGCTAATAATTTCAGCATTTAAGACAGAACTCATCATGATAAAGATATTGATTCCCATAGGGAACCTGAAATATTTATCCCGAAATAGTAAATTTACAAATTCGGGACAAAATATCTCAGGTTCCCTAGGGGAATCAACATCTACAGTATAAATCATCTGATGGCCAGGCAAACATCAATTTTTGGAAATGAGACAAAGTCTCTCATAATGCATTGGCACTGCTGGTGGCAGCAAGTAGCCTACACAGTCGCCTCCATGGGGACGGTCGGTAGATGCAGAGTGGGTTTCGGCCATTGGGTTTCATCCCTTAAGAGGCCACGGTTTGTCCGTGGTCCAACAGCTCTGTACTCTGACCGGCCAACCGAGCAGAGGAAAGGTGGCCACGGCTCTACCGTGGCTCTACGCCTCTGCATTCGGGAGACGGGACAGTGGCACAGGGCTGGACTTCACGCCTGGCCCCACCTGTCGGCTGTTCTGAGAATGGTTTTCCACGGTTTTCCATTCTCCTGCACTAAGGCAAATGCCAGGAAAGTTCATAGTGTAGGCCACGGCGGCCCAACCCCTCACCGTCTCCCAACATCTCCTTCACCGTAACAAATCTCCTGGCCTGAGAGACGGCGTAACCGTAAACGTTTAGTAGTAGAGTAGTAGCCTCCATGGTATGCACTAACCACGCATCTTGGTAGGTGTGCTATTTACCAACTGATGAGCCCAACTTAGCACACTGGGGCAAAATGCTGTCAACCAGGAATGAGTTAACTGGAAAATTTATAATGTCCAATAACGGACCAACTATATTGGTATTAGAACTCATCATTCCAATAAATATGAGATCTCATAATCAATTAAAAATTCATCAATTATTGCTGTTAATTAACATCAACAAATGCATACTGGTAGGTACCTAACATATAAACCTTGCAGTATATAACTTATATCGATGAGCCAGTCATAAGGAACCTATGTTATATAACACAGAATAGAACACTTCCCACATTAATAATTTTCTTATTTACCGGTAATGCCAATTGTCAAAGGCATACTTCAAGAGTAATACTGTACTAGGAAACTGCCACTGATAAACTAATAAAAATAAACTAACAACAACAAACATAATACCTATATTCGGAAAACAAACACGTAAAGCAATAAAACTACCACAGTACCACTCCGAGTGATATGACAGAAGCGATGTGGCATCGCTGGGATCAATTGCCATGGAAATGAACCATTTTCAAGCAGCGTTAGTAAAGTATTTTTTCTGCTAGCGTTAAACATCAAGCTTGAACTCTCGTGGACCTTAGTATAAAAGTATAAATGTACTAGATCATAAGGAAAGTTTCAAAAGTTTCTCTAGAAGAGTGTTAATCATAGGAGAGGTAACAAAAGAAAAGAAAGAAAAAAGGGGGGATTTTTCATTGTAGTTCTTAACCTCAGCAATACCAAGAGGGGTTACGAGGCGGGGGGAGGCTGAGGAGCCTGCTTAGAAACCTTTTTTTTTTAAATTCTCAATTACAAGTGAGTTATATGGATATGTTATATTATTAATTAGATCTGATTCATCCAAAATATAAAGGGTAATTGATTCCAGAGGTAGTTTAACTATACCACTATCTGTTTTTATATGTACCAGTATATCAAAACGTTCTTTTTCCACCTTGGGAAGATTTAAAACTTAACTGCGCAGTGTCTTGATGCAAACAAAATTGAACAATCATGCACATCCATAATCAAGAAACAAAAGATAAATTGAACCTCGAAACTGTAGTGAATATTTTCATCAAATGATCGACTTTTCATAGAAACGCTCTCTATAAGTGAGAAATGAAATTAATTCTATAAATGTGTTCAAAAACTGGAGTTTTCTTTTCTGCATTACAGTTGTCATTTTTCAACTTTTAAATATAGCTCTCTGGTTGGTTGTAGTCTAAATTTGGCATTGTTGTTTCTTATAGGTCCCAGTATTTTTCTCAAAATTCTCAAAATTCTTCTTTCAATTTTTTTCTAATTTTTCAAGATTCCCAATTCTTGTAAATTTAAGAGTTTCTGTTGCAAATAAAATTTTTGGCCAGGCCACTGTTTGATAATGTCTTCATTTCAAGTTCCAGGAAAGAGATTTCTTATTGAATATATTTTTTGTTTCAATTTTTTCTTTCAATTTTGCTTTATTATTTTATAAATGTGTCCGCCTCTGTGGTGTAGTGGTTAGCGTGATTAGCTGCCACCCCCGGAGGCCCGGGTTCGATTCCCGGCTCTGCCACGAAATTTGAAAAGTGGTACGAGGGCTGGAACGGGGTCCACTCAGCCTCGGGAGGTCATCTGAGTAGAGGTGGGTTCGATTCCCACCTCAGCCATCCTGGAAGTGGTTTTCCGTGGTTTCCCACTTCTCCTCCAGGCGAATGCCGGGATGGTACCTAACTTAAGGCCACGGCCGCTTCCTTCCCTCTTCCTTGCCTATCCCTTCCCATCTTCCCATCCCTCCACAAGGCCCCTGTTCCGCATAGCAGGTGAGGCCGCCTGGGCGAGGTACTGGTCATACTCCCCAGTTGTATCCCCCGACCAAGAGTCTGAAGCTCCAGGACACTGCCCTTGAGGCGGTAGAGGTGGGATCCCTCGCTGTGTCCGAGGGAAAAAC
Source organism: Anabrus simplex (assembly GCF_040414725.1). Classification (NCBI taxonomy): domain Eukaryota; kingdom Metazoa; phylum Arthropoda; class Insecta; order Orthoptera; family Tettigoniidae; genus Anabrus; species Anabrus simplex. The sequence continues at coordinate 729,760,393 of NC_090265.1, forward strand.
CGAACCTGGAGGGTAAACAGATGATGATGATGATGATGATTTTATAAATGTTATTTGTTCGGGACGTCGACCTAGAAAGATCTTTTGCCCCTACTTGCACCATATGTTATGAACCTGTGTGTATTTGGAAATTGCGGAAGTGCAAAGTGTTGAATGTGAGGAAAGGAACATTAAGGACGACACAAACACCCAGATATGGATATTTATCATTTACAATAAAAACCCCTGACCCGGCCGGAATCGAACCCGGGGCCGCCAGGTGACAGACGGATGCGTTGCCCCCTACACTGCGGGGTCGGACTTCCATTTTCTTTACTCTTATACCTATACTATTGTTTTATTAGCTGCTTTTCAAAGAAGAAAATCTTGACTGTTCACGAGAAAGGCTTCTCAATGAGAAGCGGGGAAGAATTTGGACTCGGCAGCAGAAGAAGTAAAAGGCAGACTTAGTTCCATGATGGGAACAGCAGAGAAGGAGACAGATGATGTAGCACCCGAGGAGCTTCCGGCAGGAAGTGCAGAGGAACAGTCGAGATTTACTTCTGAAGACACAGAGCAATGTTCTCTGTGAAACCTAAAGAATTTCACCTTATTTTCTTGATATGGCATAAGCCCAAAAGCCTAGATCATGTCTTCAAGAATGGGACGTGAAAGCATCAATGGCTACATTTAAATTGCTTTTGTTCTCTTTTTCAGGTGTGGGTGCTGCAGCGAAAGCTAAAGCAGGAGAGGTCATGGAAGGAGTTGGAGATCAAGTGGACTCCCTGAAAGAGACTGCAGGAGAGAAGATGGCGGAGGTGTCAGAAACTGTCAGGGATAAGATTGGAGACGCAACAGAGCATGCACAAGGAAAGTTGGGATCCTTGGCGGGAGACGTCTCGGGGCAGTTGGGCGGGGTGGTTGACGGTGCTGGGGAAAAGATGAGTGAACTGGCAGAAGGTGTTCAGAACAAAGTGGGTGAAGTTACAGAGCAAGCAGGCGAGAAGTTGGACTCGGCAGCAGAAGAAGTAAAAGGCAGACTTAGTTCCATGATGGGAGCAGCAGAGAAGGAGACAGATGATGTAGCGGCTGAGGAGCTTCCGGCAGAAAGTGCAGAGGAAGCAGCACCTGAAGGTAACTTTACACACTTTCTTAGAGAAAATGTTGGCTTGAAAGATCACACACATACATACATACACACAGAAGCAAAAAATTCAAATTACACATTATGTATGCTATGATACTTGGCAGGAAGCCACAATGGAAATGGCAGTTGTGGGTTTGTGTTTTTATACGCTTTGCATTTGTAGTTTAATTTCCACCTTTGGAAACAGTTTTTATTCTTCTTTTTCTTCACAAATGGGCCACCTAGGATCACATAGTTCTTAAGGACTGAGCAAGTAGTTTTTGTTCCTCTGGCCATTTACCATGTGTAGGTTCCTGTTCTTTATACGACTTTGGTCTAGTGGCCCTGCTTTGCACAGATTTGTCAATTGAATGGGGAAGTCTGGTAGTCCATTCTTTCTAAATGCTTTGTAAATGGGATCTGTTGAAGTCACATTGTATGTGCTATTTTGGAAACTACTTTGATGTATTTCACAATTAGGTCTGATTCCTTTAATCCTTCTTGTTGCAGATTGAGGGTTTCTGAAGCATATAAGCGCTTCTGGTTTAATCAGTTATGTAATGTTGCATCTTACTGTTCCAGGAGCACTGTTTGTTGTAAACAATTTTTGTTAGTTGGAAAATTTTCATTTTCTGACTTCTTGATATTATGGATTTCTTTTCATTACCATTCTCTACAATCTATTCACCAAGATATTTAAACTCCTTACTCTGGAGATTCTATTAGTACTATGATTATTTTTTTGGAAATGTTCCTGGCAAGAGAAATCGTGGATGAGTTTCCACTAGATGGTCGAACATTATGAACAGTATAACTGTGTTGATCATCTTTGGTATGTACTTGTGCAAAGATCAGAATATGAAGATAAAGCTGGAATTCAAGAGGACAAATTGGGTTAAATGTTTTGTTTATAAACAGAAGAGTTAGGGACTGGAATAATTTACTAAGGGAGATGTTCAATAAATTTCCAAATTCTTTGCAAATATTTAAGAAAAGATTAGGTAAACTAACTTTCAGAATTAGTACTATACTTGCTTATTATATTACAGCACAAACCTGGCGCAGTTAATAATAATAATAATAATAATAATAATAATAATAATAATAATAATAATAATAATAATAATAATAACACTCAAATTTTATACACCACCTAATGGTTTTCTACAGTTTTCTTAAAGTCACAACTCTTATATATATAGAATTAGATGTAAAAAATACCTGTGTCCACAATAAGTAGCCCACATCTATATATATAAAATAAGAGTTTTGTCTGTACATTGCTCAGAATTTGAAAAGGGTGGTATTTATGTGCCGGTCGTGTCCATAGTAACAAGGAAAAGCACTTTTTAATTGTCTGTCTGTCTGTCTGTCTGTCTGTCTGTCTGTCTGTCTGTCTGTCTGTCTGTCTGTACACACATCACGAGAAAACGGCTGAAGAGAATTTAATAAAATTCGGTATGTAAAGTCCGGTAGTAAGTTGCTACAATTTAGGCTATAAATAATCTTATTCACGCCAAAAGAAATGGTAGTTTAGGGGAAGGCCTAAAATTGAATTCATGTCATTTATGTCATTAGTGGTCCTATCTTATCGAAAATCGGTATGTTAAGTCCGGGAATAAGTCTCTACAATACAGGCTATAAATAATCTTATTTATGCTGAGAGAAATGGTAGTTCAGGGGAAGGCCTAAAATTTAATTCCATAATATTGATGTTATTAGTGGTCATATCTTAATGAAAATCGGTATGAAAAGTCGGGGAGTAAGTTGCTATAATCTAGACCATAAATAGTTTTATTCACGCTTAGTGAAATGGTAGTTTAAGGGACAGCCTGAAATTTAATTCTCAAATGTTTGTGTTATTAGTGGTCCTATCGACAAATACTACATAATTAAAGTTATATAGTATTAAATGTCTGATTATTTATATCTTATACATTTTTACTGTACTGGCTTTGATAACAGAGATATTCATGAATTTGGATTTTTGTTGCTAAATCCATATCAGTGCCCAGTCACGAGAAAATGGGTAAACAGAATTTAATGAAAATCGGTATGCAAAGTCGGGGAATAAGGAACTACAGTCTATGCTATACATAATTTTGTAAGGCGCCCTAATATCACAGAGTCGAAAGAAAACTGAATGTGAAGCCCTACAATACAGAAAGCTCATAACATTGATCAACAACAACATTACACTGACCATTGTTTGTTGGGATGTGCTTTTTGTTCCTGTTGCAACTCATCTCCGATAGATGGGATTACTGCTGTATACCAAGGATTTTATATTTGCTTTACATCGCACCAACACAGGTAGGTCTTATGGCGATGATGGGATAGGAAAAGGGCTAGGAGTGGAAAGGAAGTGGCCCTGGCCTTAATTATGGTACAGCTCCAGTATTTGCCTGGTGTGAAAATGGGAGACCACATAAAACCATCTTCAGGGCTGTCGACAGTGGGTTTTGAACCCACTACCTCCCGGATGCAAGCTCACAGCAGCGCGCCCCTAACCGCACGGCCAACTGGCCTGGTCGTGCCGAGTATAACAGCCTGCCTGAATATTGCCGGGAAGTAGATGAGGAGTTGGACAACTTTCTTCCTTAGCATGCCATTCCCCTGGTTCATAAATTTTCTGATATTACTGGTACATAACACGCTGGTTCATCATAGCATTCGAGCTAATCAATCCCTACTCTGAGGCACTGATTGGAATGAGCAGTCTGCATATTTAACGGAATAATGGCAGAGGAGTGTTCACGGCTGTCTGCGCCCTGGTCATGCAAGCATTGGAACTTTGGACTGTTAGATTGGCACTGTAGTACTGTTCGTTAAAGTGAGAAAATGTGTGTTTTGTCACTTGATCGAGTATTTTGTATGATAACATTAACTTTAATTACATTCCTACTGAAGTTTTTGTAATGGCCTAAGTTGACTTCAGTTAGGAAAACCACGAAGACAAGTCTCTCTGAGAATCCCGTAGCAAAGCACGGGTACAACAGCTAGTATTAAATATAAATCAAATAAGTTGCTTGCCGTCGCACCGATACAGTTAGGTCTTATGGCGACGATGAGATAGGAAAAGGCTAGAAGTGGGGAGGAAGCGACCGTGGCCTTAATTAAGGTACAGCACCAGCATGTGCCTGGTGCAAAAATGGGAAACCATGGAAAACCATCTTAACGGCTGCCAATGGTAGGATTCAAACCTGCCATCCCGCGAATGCAAGCTCATAGCTACGTGACCCTAAATGCATGGCCAACTAGCTTGGTCATCTTAGAGAATGGCTTTTTCTATTAGCAGAAGACTTTTTAAATTGTCATATTTTGTATAGGCTACACGAGATGTGATTAAACATCTTTTTATTTAAGCTATTGCTTCAGTCTGCTCACTTACTCATTGTCCATGTACACTAGTGATCTCGTGATTCGATTAATTTAAGTACTGTGCAATGATGCGACATACGAACTGAGAGAATACCGAGCGGTTCTTCCGAATATAAAATAGACAATTTTGAGTGGTCTTTAGCATTACTCATAGTCATAGGGTAGACTAGATAATAATGTTATTGGCTTTACGTCCCACTAACAACTTTTATGGTTTTTGGAGGTGCCGGAATTTAGTCCCGCAGGAGCTCTTTTACATGCCGGTGAATCTACCGATACGAAGCTGAGCACCTTCAAATACCATCACACTGAGCCAGGATCGAACCTGCCAAGTTGGGTTCAGACGGCCAGCGCCTCAATCGTCTGAGCCACTCAGCCAGGTGGAGAGACTAGAGAGCTGAGTTTAATTAATTGTCAAACGTCAACTAGTTATAAAAATACTGATTAATTAAACTAATATGGTAAATAGAATAACCTAATAGCCTACTTACAAGGTAGGTACTTTGGAATTATGTTTTGACTACCTTTTTAACACTGCAAATGAATCCATCTATTATTTAAAACTCCCTGTAAGAAAAGGACAGTGAATGCAAGTGGGTATTATTTTCAAATGAGCTGTGCTCGAGAGTCCATTATAGCACACGATTCTTTCGGTGTGCCATGGCTTACTGTATGTCTCATTGCAGCAGAAGCTCGGCTCTCTGTCAGTGTCCAGTGTGCCGGTAAGGAGCCATGTGTGTCTTGTGTCTCACTGAACCGCGATTGTGCACAATTCTTTCAATGTGCCATGATTCACAGTCTTGCTGCAGCAGAAGCTCGGCTCCCCGCACATGTCTAGTGTCCCGCTAGTGAGCCGTGAGTGCGCCACTCAGCACTGCCCGCTGCGAGTCAGCTGAATCGTGTGCCGTTCCTGTGAATCGATTCACTCGGACACTTGAATGAATTGATACACTGCTTCGAATCATGCACTCAGTAGCCAACACTACAACAGTGGCAATAACAAAGGCCAAATCCTCTTCATCTGAGTACACTGTCCTTGCTTGAAAATACTAGACACCACCTAAATGTATTACCAAACCAAACCAAACCAAATCCCATGGCACTACAGCCCTTGAAGGGCCTTGGCCTACCAAGCGACCGCTGCTCAGCCTGAAGGCCTGCAGATTACGAGGTGTTGTGTGGTCAGCACGACGAATATTCTTAGCTGTTATTCTTGTATTTCTAGACCGGGGCCACTATCTCACCGTCAGATAGCTCCTCAATTCTAATCACGTAGGCTGAGTGGACCCCGAACCAGCCCTCAGGTCTAGGTAAAATTCCCTGACCTGGCCAGGAATCGAACCCAGGGCCTTCGGGTAAGAGGCAGGCACGTTACCCCTACACCAAATGTATTACCACAAATTGATATGATGAACTACCTGTACAGTATATAAACAAAGGAAGTCAAGTTTAACATGTTTATTAAGTGTGGACACAATGTTAAATGAAACAGTATTCAACATTTAACATTCAGAATGTTGATGGTGTCTCCAGTTAACATTTAACATGTTGTTATTATATATTAATCAGTGGAGACCAGCCTTTAAGATGGAGATACTGAACTCAGGAAGAGACAATCCTGGGGCAGGTTGTGCAAGTACCTTGGTTTTTTTTTTTTATGGCAAGACCAAAGCAATCACATGCAGTTTTAAGGCAGTTGACTGACTGTTTTAGTTCTGCAGGTGTTAGAACAGGAGATGCGGTGTTATCAGCATACTGCAGTTCTGTCACCCGGGTAAGCAGAGTAAGTCTTTGTGAGCGAAGTCTTGCCAGATTGAATAGGCCTCCATCAAAACGAAACTTAATCTCCGCCTAAGTTGTTTGCAGATGATTCATGCAGCATGTACAGTGCAAAGAGCACACAGCCTTGTTTCAATCCATGAGTGATTGGGAACGAATCTGATACTGAGTTACCATGAAGAACCTGCCCACACCTGCCATCATGAAGAGCTTGAAGCAGTTCCACATAACATTCAGGACATCCAAAATGTCTCAATACTTTCCACACAGCAGATCTTGGTACTGAATCAAAGGCTTTTTCCAGATCATAGAAAACTAAATACCGAGGCTGCTGTTGTTCTCTGCATTTTTCCTAGAGTTGTCTAGCACAGAAGACCATATCTGTTGTGCCTCTGGAGGTTTGGAAACCACATTGAGACTCAGGCAAAATCCTCTCAGAGATAACTTGGAGCCAGTTTAATAGAATTCTTGCAATATACCACGGTACACATACACTATAATAATTTTTTTTTTTTTTTTGCGAGGGAGTGTGGAAAATCTTTCATAAGACGCTTGTGAGGGTCTGCACTCAACAAGTGTGTGGAGATTCTTACCCACTAAAAACCACACTCCCTTTTCCCACGACGTTTATCTCCGCCCCGGAAACCGCTCTCGCATTATTTCAGGGCGGATGTCGTGCTTAATGCATCTTGTGCTTCATCTTCCTTCTTCTGCTTTACTGTCTGTCGTAATCGTCCAGGTCCTTCTTCTTCTGACACAGAATATTTTCTACGTAGACTGCCACCTGGTCCCAAGATTCTCGACTTCGTAGCATTACTGACACGATCCCTTCTGGCGTCAGTTCTCCGTGCATAACTTCTAAGCATCTTTTTTGTGGCAGCCAATGGACACACACAAAGAAAGTATGTGATACGTCATCGATATCACCGCAGTATATGCACACCGGACTAGTTGCTAGTCCTAGCCTATGAAGAAATTTTCGGAAGTATCCATGACCTGTCAAGAACTGTGTGAGATAGTAGTTCACTTTACCATGATTTTGGGCAACCCATACGCCCAGAGAAGGTATCAGTCTTTTCGTCCATTTCCCTCTAGAATCATCTTCCCATCTTGTTTGCCATCATTGCATTCTGCGACTATGAGCCAAAGCCTTTGCCCTTTTCCTTCCTAGCTCTTCTTGTGTGAGCCAAATTTCTTGTCTTTCGAAGGCCAACAAGTCAATGGGAGCTACTGCTGCTACTACTAGAATCGCAGGTTCTGATACTGTGCGATGTGCGCAAGCAATTCGTAAAGCTGCTCTCCGTTGTACAGCCGCAATTCTTGTCCAATATTTCACAATTTTTAACGATTCAAACCAAATTTCCGAACCGTATAGCAGTATCGATTGAACAATCGACATGAGAAGCCGCCTTTTACTAGATATCGGTCCCTTGATATTTCCCATGAGTCTACTAAGTGCAGTCATGGTTTTCGCTGCCTTATCTGTTACCCGTTGGATGTGGTCCCAATATGTAAGCTTAGTATCAAGCGTTACACCAAGATATTTTGTGCTCCTAGTTGTTTCGATGGCTATCTGTCCGATCTGCATCGGTACAACAGTATTAATCCTTTTCCTCGTCAGGAGGACAATTTCCGTTTTGTGATCTGCGAGTTCTAACTTGTGATTTATCATCCATTCTTTGACACGTCGCATCGCCTGATTCAATTTAAATTGAGCCAGCTCTAGGTTACGGGTTACTATCACAGCAGCCACATCATCAGCATAACCCACAAGTTTTACATCTTCTGGCATCTCCAGCCGTAACAAATCATCATACATGATGTTCCAAAGGTGTGGTCCGAGAATTGAGCCTTGCGCTGCACCAGCTGTGAGCCGTTTTCTTCTCTGACCGTCTTCCGTGTCGTATAACAATGTACGGTCTTTCAAATAGTCTCGCAGTATATACATGAGATATTCTGGTAGCTTGAAAGTTTCTTCTAGAGCTTCCAAAATATCACTCCATCTTGCCAAGTTGAAGGCATTTTTAACATCTAGAGTCACAAGAAGCATCAGTTTCCTAGAATAATGATTACCCGTTTGAGCTCGTTCTGCTGTCTTCACCACTTCCTTCACAGCATCTAGCGTTGAGTGAGCTCTGCGAAATCCATGTTGTTGGTCGGATAAGTCGCCAGCTAATCGGACTGCTGCTAGTATTCTCGGTTGTAGGAGCTTCTCTAAACCTTTCCCGGCAGTGTCCAGCATACATAGAGGTCTGTAACCCCCAGTTTTCCCTTTACTGATCAGAACCAGATCTTCCAACGAAAGCTAAAAATTCCCGCTTTCAAACAATGATTATACATTCTCAACAGCAGTTGAGGACATAATTTGACTGCCACCTTTAGTACTTCTGCTGGAATACCATCTGGTCCAGGGGCTTTCTTATTTCTAAGGAAATTAATTGCTGTTATCAATTCTTCAGTTGTAAAAGGTGGTACATTGTCTAGTTCTTTCTCGGCCTCATCATCAATCCTCTCTGCATGATCAGGGAATAGTATGTGTACTATTTCTTCCATGGTGCGTGAATCCATGATAGGGCTTGGTAGCATCCCGAATTTCTTCATGACAATTTTATACCCTAATCCCCATGGATTTTCATCCACTTCCTTAGACATTTCCCACCACTTGTTGGCTCTACTCTTTTTAATTGTATTTCGCAGTCTTTTCTTCATAGTCTTATACTCTACTGAGAGAGCTTCATCGTTATGTCGTGCTCTTTGTGTCCTTCATCTGAGTCGCAGGCATTGTTTCCTCAACTCAGCAATTTCTTCATTCCACCAATATGCTGGACGCTTGCCTCTCCGTTGTTTGATTCTGGTCATTGATGCGTCGCATGCTTGCTGAAGGAATCTCATGGTGTGTTCCACGCATTTATTAGCAATAATGCTTCTTTTGCCTCCGTGACATGTATCCGTCGTACAATCCATTCCGTTCTGTATTACTTCATGAAATTTTTTTCTACCCATAGTGGCTATGTTCCATCTTTCTGGCTTGGGCGTGGTAATCCTTAGATTCGGAGTCTCTTGAAGTACACGAAAAGTGATATACTGATGATCGCTTCCAGTATATTCTTCAATTACTCGCCATTCAGTTATCCTAGACGCAATGTCTTCAGAAGCAAAGGTTACATCTGGTATACTTCCCTGACACCCTGGTCGCCGAAAGGTTGTCACATTACCAACGTTGATAACCATTAATCCCAGTCTCGCGACCATCTCCATTGTACGCTGCCCTCTAGAATCTGTTTGAGGCATGCTCCATTCAACTGCTTGAGCATTAAAATCACTAGCAACAACTAGGTTAGTGTTCACCCCTTGCAGAGTATCTTCAAGCCCATCTAGTTTTGTCTGGAAGTCAGAAATAGCCTCGTTCGGGGTAAAATAACAGCTGACAAAAATTACCTTCTCAACTTGGACCCAGACGAATCCATCTCCGCGTCCTTGATTTGTAACTGAGTATTTTCCAAGGTCTGGTACCCATATCGCAGCTGTCCCTAGATTGTCTGAAAACCAGCCTGGTTGATCTCTGTCTTGATATTGTTCGCTGAGAATCAAGATATATGCTCCTATCTCATAGATCATCTGCATCAATAGATCATTGGCAGTTAGACTCCTGTGTATATTGGCGTGAAGGATCTGTACCATTCACCACTGCTTTTTGGCCTTTTCTAGTGCTTCACGAAACACAATACACTTGCCTGAGCCAAGAGAATGATGTCGTTTTGACTCTTCAACGCCCATATCTGTGCAAATTATGCATCGTGGATTCGTTTTGCATCCTGCTGCCTTGTGACCAGCTTCTCCGCACTTAAAGCAGAGTTTACTTCTGTCCAATCCTTGACAGTTTCGTGCTTGATGCCCATATGACAGACATCTAAAGCACCGAGGAACTACGGCCCACCGTCTTACTCTGCAATATAGCCAGCCTAGTTTAATTTTGCCTATGTCTAACAGCTTTCGTGCCTCGCTATCTTCTATCTCCACGATGGCGAGTTTTTGTCCCCTGCTGTTCGGATTTGTGATTGAGACCTTCAATTCTGGATTAAGATTTTCTAATTCTCATCTTACAGCCTCCTCTACGTCGGAAATAGTGGTGGCACTGTCCATATCCCGAATTTCCAATGTAGTTCTAGGCGTCAAAACCTTTATTTCGCCATCATGTCCAAGAGCGCCTTTAAGTGATTTATTAAAATTGTCTCTATTCTCCTTTTCCGTGGCCTTATTAAATTCAAGAAGAACTGCTCCAGACATAGTTTTCCTGATCGATCTAACACTGGCGCCACTGTCTTCTGGGTTTACCTTGCTGCGGATATCCTTCACAACATCTGCAAAAGTCTTGCCATTCATCGGTTTAATAAGTACGGCTTCTGGGCAACTTCTTATAGTTGAACGTTTCCGTTGCTCATTCTTTTTAACAGTTTCAGATACCGGTACTGGTTCAGGTTGAGTACCTTCATCTTCATCTGCCTTCTTCTGCCTCTGTTCCCTCTTCTTCTTCTTCTTCTTGGATAACGCTATTTCCCAGTTATCCTGTTCTACGTTTCTGTTTGTGGTGCTCTGTTCTACTTTCTCTTGATCGGGCAAATCCTTTTGCATTAATGCTCTAGTTGCTTTCCAAGCTTTTCTGTGCGTAGATCCCGCATCTAGGGCTTCCTCCAATTTCTTTAAACCTTGCTGAATTTCAATCTTCATATTTTTCTGCTGAATTGCTAGAATACTTTTCAACAGGCCTCTGGCGATTTCCAGTTGTTCTTCCTCTTTTAGCATATCCTCCATAATTTGTTGAGTGATATCAAGCCTCAGATTCGTTTTCGCATTCTGCTCAATACTTCTATTGCATGTATCATGCGTGCGCTCCACGTCCATGATATTGTGACCATGTTCCATAGATGCTGGATTCAAATCCACAGAGTCGCACTGGATTCCAGCTCCCGACATCGAACCGTGAGTAGGGAGTCCAGAATAATAATAATAATAATAATAATAATAATAATAATAATAATAATAATAATAATATGGCCTCAGCTACAGTGTGCAGACATTTCAATTTGACACCATCTGGCTGTATGCTTGTCAATTTCGACGTTCCGTTTTACTCTAGGCCCACTAGATGGTAGACAGAGTAAACCGGATCTCTCTTGGGCGCCTGTGGCTGAGATTTGAATGAATTTTGTCGGGTAAACACCAAACATGTCACCAGAGATCTTTTACATGCCGACTTCGTACGACATGGAGTGTTGAATGGACTTTTTTCCACCCTTCAAAAATCTGACTACCTCTGCCGGGTTTGAACCTGCTATCTTGGGATCTGGAGGCCGACACTCTACCGCTGATCCACAGAGGCAGCTACATACACTATGATTGCCTTTCTTGAAGATAGTGATGATGGTAGCATTCTTCAAGTTGTCAGGTATTTCTCAAGTTTCCCAAATCAAGAGGATGTGTATGAAAAGTCTAGTCTTCAAGGGTATACCTCCATTTTGTATCAGTTCCAGAGGGATGTTATCAGAACCAGGGTCCTTTCTTGGTTTTAGTTGATTGAGCATTTTAGTGAAGTCTCTGTATGTGGGTGAAACTGCCATCCATGGTTATTGGGCTGCTGAGGGACATTACGAAGGAAGTCCTCAGTGACATTGGAGGCACAATTTAGAGGCACAGAGAAATGCTCCTTCCAATGCTCTAAAATTTTTCTATTATCAGTTAAAATGATGGAGTTGTCAGCAGTCTTCAATGTCCCTGATGAAGATCGAATTGGACCATATGCCAGCATAGAAGTTTTACAGGTCATGGGCATCAGATAGTCTTTGCAGTTCTTCAGCTTTTTGTTGGCACCAGTTATTCCTGATTTCCCTATTTTGTGCTTGACATTTTCCTTTTTAAGTTTCAAGAAATGTGATTTCTTCACATTGGAAGATGGATCTTGAAGGAAGGATAGATGACCTTCCCATTTGGCATTGATCGGACACTTAATTTCTTCATTATTTTCATCAAACCAGTCTTGTTGTTTTTTCCTCACAAAACTAATTGTTTCCTCAGCTGACTCAGTGATGACCCTTCGAAGTGTGGCCCACTCCTGATTTGTGCTGCTACTGCTGACTGGATGACTAGCCAGTTTGTCTGAGATTGCATTTCTGTAATATGTAGCAATGGATTCAATTTGAAATTTAGAAGTATCAAATTTCTTTTTGGGCAGGTTGTGGATGGATCTTTTTGGTTTGCAGCAGATTGAAGTTCTCAACCGGCAAAAAGGGATCTAATGATCTGTCCAGCAATCATTGAGAAATTTAACATCTGAATAACAGAATTTTATTAAAATGACAGCTATGGTTGTACCAGCCTAGTCGGTTTTTGAGCACAAACCACTGCAGTGAGTATGGAAAATTGGCTCACCTGCAGAGAAACTGCACCAATGGTGAGATGCTGTGTATAAAGCGACATAATATAGTTCACTCAATAACTGCTGCCTCCTTGAACAAGAAAGCGTTAAAAAAAAGATCACAAAGAGGTTCATTGTGTGGGTAGCAATAGATGTATCAACATTATTTCCATCAATAAAGAAACAAATACAGCAGAAATCATTCATCCAAACATTCACTTTGAGCAATCAGCAACTCAGGCCAAAGAAGTGGACAGTGAGAAGGAAAAGATCTATGAAAAGAATATACAACACTTTTTTATTTATTTTGCTAGTGGCTTTATATCGCACCGACCCAGATAGGTCTTATGGCAATAATGGGATAGGAAAGACCTAGGAGGTGGAACGAAGCGGCCATGGCCTTAATTAAGGTACAGCCCCAGCATTTGACTGGTGTGGAAATGGGAAACCACGGAAAACCCTCTTCAGGGCTGCCAACAGCAGGGTTCGAACCCACTATCTCCTGAATACTCGATACTGGCCGCACTTAAGCGACTGCAGGTATCGAGCTTGGTGCAAACAAGACAGACAAGAGTCACTGGCTAACGGCTGTAGACATACACTTGTTGATCTGCAAGTATTAATGCTTTGACAAAATTCATATTGACATAAATAGGCCTATGTATGTCTTACAGCTGGGGGCCATGTGAAAATTTGTGTAACAAAACAGTGTCATGTAACAAAATGTGTGACACGATGTTACCTAGCAACAGTACCTTGAGAGCTGTATGTCATGCCCATCCATCATTACTTCACACCACAGCCTGCACGGTTGCTAGGCAATATTGCATCACACACATTTTATTAAAAGACATAATTTGATTTTTTCCAATGGTAAATATAATAACAGTTTTTCTTAACATTTTAAACATTGTAACCTGGGAGGAATTGTTCTTTGCAGATGCTGCACCAGATGAAGGCACTGCCGCAGCTGAAGAAGGTGAGGAGGCAAAAGAGGAGATAGCAGAGGATGAAGCACCTGCTGAAGCAGAGGCTGAAGAGGTGAGTTTGCAAATAGAACATTAGCATAATGGTACATGTGGCAGTCACTACGCTACCTTAGGCACCCATACCATCATCATCCCATTCCCACAAATATACAAGGTATACTTCAGTTTATTTCTTATGAATTACCACTGTCTATTTACACCACTACAAGGCCAGTTCAGAAAATACGAGGGATGTAAATAAAGTAGTTGTAGTCAAGGCACTCGCAGGGGATCAAGCATGCGCAAATAGGATATGGGAGCGATCACAGGAGTGCCGGGCGGAAGGGCTCAGACGGTTAAGGCACTGGCTCTCTGAGCCCAAGTTGGCAGGTGTGATCCTGGCTCAGTCCGGTGCTATTTGAAGGTGCTCAGATACGTCGGCTGTAGATTTACTGTCATGTAAAAAAAAACTCCTGTGGGACAAATTTTCAGCAACTCGGCATCTACGAAAATCATAAAAAGTAGTTATTAAGATGTAAAACTAACAACATTGTTATTAATATAGAACTTTCGGATAGTCGCAATACAAATGCAAGAATAAAGCACAAGGTCTTCTCTCTAACATTTGCGTTAGATGGAGTTTGAAACAACACTTATTACCCAGCATTCTTCCTCGACTCATAATTTTTGAAGACTCATTTATCAGTAACCGCAAATGGAAAACGATTTGCGTTCGACTTTAGTGAAATACTAATGCCTACAACATGATAAAGTTTCCCCTCTCGATTTCAACATAACACCAATGCCTTTGGTCGCATGATGAGAGAACCTCTCACACAGGGCGCAAAAACTCATACGAATCTTTCTTTCAACTAGAGGAGGAGATGCTTACCCTTCAAATGTGAATCGCCTTACTCATGACAGTTATCAACTCAGTCAATAAGAAGTAAACTCACAATACAAAACAACCAACTACTCGCGGATTAAGAACACACCGTAAAGAACTGATGGGAGACTGAGCATAACACGGTCAATTACTATTTTCAGTTCATGATGTTGATGTTGCAGGCAAAACCTGAGGAAGCTGAAGCAGAAGCTGAAACTCCGAACGAGGAGGAATCTCCAGCTGACGCGCCAGCTGAAGAAGGGGGAGGAGAGGAGCCTGCTGAAGCAGCAGAGGAAGTTAAGGAGGAAGACAAAGAGGATGAACAAAAGGAGGCAGAAAAAGACAGCTCGAATGCCTGAGGTGCCATTCACTTCTTGTTGTTGTTCTCAGGTCAGATGGCCTAGAAGAGCAAGTGGCATGGTGGAGTAGGAGTAACATGGAGCTGATGGGAAGTCTTGACAGGATTTGGCCAGTTATTTGGAATATCCATAAGCAAGTCAATAAGTATCTGCAGTTTTGCTCTGATTGTCTTTAGGTTGGCTCTATGGCGTTGTGTGCTCACCAGCCGTTAGATAGCATCGTTATGTATGTCTGTGGTAGGTTTCAGCGTTATCAGATCAGTACAGCTTGCACTGTTGCAACATAAAGATGGCTGTGCCACTCTCTGTTTGCACCAGGGAAGAACAGTGTTCTGTAATCTGTTTTTGTGGTCTGAGGATGTACCAAGAGTGGAAATTCATAGAAGACTTTCAGCACAATACAGGGACAATGTTTTGCCACAGCAAAGTGTTTACCAATCGATTGAACAGTTCAAAAGGAGTCGCATGAGCGTGAAGGATGAGGAAAGATCCGGGCGTCCTACTGCAGCTGTAACTGATGCCAATATTGATCAAGTGTGTGATATGATCCTGAATAACAGATGAGTGACTGTTCTATGAATTTCCACTCCTGGTACACCCTCAGACCACAAAAAACGGATTACTAAACACTGTTTTTCCTTGGTGCAAACAGAGAGTGGTGCGGCCATCTTTACGTCGCAACAGCGCAAGCTGTACTGATCTGATAACACTGAAACCTACCATAGACGTAGACAACAGTGCCATCTAGTGGCTGGTTAGCACACAACACTATAGAACCAACCTAAAGACAATTAGAGCAAAATTGCAGATACTTATTGACTTGCCCTCATAAATAAAAGAAACATTATATTAATTTCTGCCAAATCACCAAACCTGTCAGATTGTAACCATGAAAGAAGTACCGTACCATGTGCCCTGCTTGGTTGTCACTCCAATATATTTCATGGTCTACACTGGGTAGTAATCAAGGGATTGGGATTGCACTTACATTTCGATTTGTTGTGATTATCCTCCTTTCATTCAACCTTTGAGTAGGTCACCCTATCATTTACTTCTATGTCAGACTTTCACCTTGTAGTTTGTTGTGAGAACTGATATCATAATCATAGCCATGGCATCTGCAGTTTTATTTCCACCACGCAAACGTGAATTTTCAATTTGGAAGCCCATATATCAATGAGTAAATGAATACTTTGTAGCTGCCAGTTTTGTGAATTGCAATCAAGTCAGTTGATTAATATTTAAATCAAGTTTATACAACAACTTTTCAATTTCAACTTGAAAATAAATTTGCAAAAAATTGCAAATTTCATATGAAGTCACAAAATGTTAATGTTGCCATGAAATAACTGCAAATGAACAAGCAAGATTTTAATTGAAATAGACTTTCAATCTATTAGGTTGTGTTATGTACATTTAGTACGTGTTGAAGAGATGTTAAGTACAGAACAAAAATGGCCAACCAGACACCAGTGGAATCCAAACCCACAACCTCCCGATTTTGCGTCGGTTGCTGTACCAATTGAGCTATGGTGGCCTAGGTCATCTTTGTTCTGTTGGAAAGGATCTAAGCTACAGGTCTGGCACTACTACCATCACGCTGTAGAGTGCGTTTAAGTCACCCATTGAGGGCCAAGTCAATGAATATTGAATTTTCACGACCACATTGTAATCAAAATCGACTTTCAACCTATTAGGTCTTGTTACGTACATTTGGTACATGTTGACGCACATTTACATTATAGAAAATCAAATAGGCTTAAAACTAGTGTGAAAACATAACAATATTTGTCATGGCTAAGAGAAAAAAACACACAATCATGTTGACAGAGGTTATAAACATAGAGTACAACATAGAGCTGGTAGTGAAATAATTAAAATCATATAGGATATCATTGCTATCAGTCAGTCAAAAAGAATGTTCATACATAAATATAAATAAACATACACATAAATATCTATATAAATATAAATAATACATACATATTGAATATATGATCATTCTTATTGACTGACTGATAGCAATGATATCCTATATGATTTTAATTACTTCACTACCAGCTCTATGTTGTACTCTATGTTTATAATCTCTGTCAACACGATTGTGTGTTTTTTCTCTTAGCCATGACGAATATTGTTATATGTTTTCACACTAGTTTTAAGGCTATTTGATTTTCTATAATGTAAATGTCGAATCTTAGGGTGCCATATATTTTAAGGACACTACCTGTAAGTTTGGGGCCCTGACCTAACTTTAGGCTAAGGTTTATTTCGGCTGATGATGCTTACAACAGTTAAGCGAAACATGTCCCAACTTACAACACTAGTTGTAATGTTTATATCCTAAATATAAGGAAAGATAAGTATTGGAAAGGTGGAGTAAATTATTATTATTATTATTATTATTTTAATGTTCATAATCTGATGTCCAATATGGTCTACAAAAGATTTATTTACTTGTAATCAATCCACAGTAGTTGGCATCTCTGTGTAGGGATCATTTGATGTAGTGGAACTTCAACAACTTTTCATTTACTTGATTGTCTATTTTGAGGGAGGCATCTGCAAGAAAATAGCAAAGCCTCATCCTGTTGTGAAGCAAATTGATTTTTTCTTCTCGAGTGCCTAATCATCTTACACCCGATATTATGCTCCATGTTACCGTCTCCTTTGCATTATTTAAATAGCAGGTAAACAGTGCAGAAAATGTGACTTTCTATACACAAATAAAGGGAACTAGTGTTTACGTTGAAAGAGAAGTACAAAAGAAGAGGAACTGTGATGCTCCTGATGTTGCCAGAGTTTGTGATAACTTTATATTTAAGAAAACTTCCTTTCATCAGATTTTATGGAAACTGTAAGAGAAAAAGACAATGTAAATAGGCTATAGAATATATTTGTAATATTTTTAGATGCAATAACTATTTTATTATTAATAACAGAACACTTTAAGGTAAAATCCGTCCATCTCTACTGCACGCAGCTGCACCCAGGATGCTTTGGAATATTGTTACTGAATTGTTTGGTACTTTTCAAATAATTGGTCTTCATCAAACACAATAAGCCTGCTTCAACTGTATTTCTGTATCAGTTCAGTTAATTTATGTGCAAGTGCACGTTAGGAACCATTTATTTATTTGCCTGATACAGAACTGGCTTATTGTGGAACACCCCCTATTTCTTACAACCAGCAGGAGTCAAGCATGAAGTGTAAAATAATTAATGAGATCAATAATAACCTATCACAAATTTTGATTGCTGATGTTATTAAAAATAAAAGTTGTTCAAGAAATTCTGTACAGAAGAATAACAATATCAAAAACAAGATTTTTTGAGGGAGGGTGCTTCTCCTCTAAAACGTGAAATTACTTATGACTGTTAATGACTTTCAAAAAAAAAAAAAAAAAAAATCAATGGGGGAAAAAAAAAAGACCTGGATTAGTAATAACTCAGCCATGGTTCTAATTTTAACTTCTCTTTTAACTAAGCAGTGTACTTCTACGTTATAGCAAAAATATAATTGTGGCGTGGATTTTTCATTTTTGACATTTTCGTGGTTCTAAAATTGGGAGAGATACTAAGCATTTTTTAAAATCCACACCACTCTTCAGGCAAGCAACTCAATGTTGAAAACAGGCTAGGGATTTCAGCTACACATTTTAGGTAAATAAAATATAAATAAAGTATGAGAATATATTCTTTAATTATTTCTAAGAATTACAATCCTTTTCTTAATCATCATTATTCAGTCGATTAGATTAGCATTTTGCCTTTTTCTACCACTATGAGCACTTATGTGAGTCAATGCAGGGTTTCACTTAAGCCCTAATAACTACATTCGGTGTGGACATCATTAAAAAAAAATCAGAAAACACCTGAGGGTATTGAACCAAAAAACACATTACAGAAATAATTATCTAAATAAGTTCATTTGGCTAGGATTTGAATCAGAAATAAAACTAGTAAAGAAACAAGCGATTTTTGGCTGTTTTTCCAGAACTGCACTTAGGCCGGTAGTAATTTTTAATTTCTTTTTTTTTTTTTTTAGTTTGATAGAACTACCAAAAACTCACAATTTGAAATCTTTCCGGGCCCTTTAGCCCTTCAACTTTTGGCACAATTGAGGAAATTGCTTAATTTTACTTTTTTCGTACTATGGGGCTCCCTACTTTGTCTGCTAAGAAATGTTTTCAACATTAAAACAGTTCTTGCTTCTAGTTGCAATACTTCAAAAGATATTAAATATTGGTTGCAATTAAGAAAACTGTACTGCCAGAAAAACACAATTACAGCTTTTACTAATTTTCTTACCAGTTATATAAAGTGTTCAGACATCGAGTGGTGAAGACTCGAACTGCTGTGTAACTTAGTTTGTTAAGAAGACCCATAAGTAGTACAAGAAGTCAAAACATACACATGCAGTTTTTACACCCCAGACACTTTTGTTCAGCTCTGCTGTAAAATTTATATTACCAACTTTGAGTCCCTTTGTGCGCAATGGGTCACGATTGGAAAATGTGTAGTTTTCATAAAGTCACATTTATAGATAATAATTAACAAAAAAAGATCCACAATGATGAACTAATATTTTGCAAATACAGTATTCCTCATCCACTCCAGTCACATTCTTACAAAAAGCTGTTCTAAGATATCTCATGTAACTTCAGAAGATTAATAATTGTTTGGAAAGTACAGATGATTAAACATTATTAAATTATTGCCGTTTTAAATTATGTTACAAACTTTTATAATATATGTGTATATAATTTTGAAAATAAAAACATATGCAATTATTGTAAATACTTGAAGTTTTGAAAAAACTGAGAATGCAATTATGAAAAATAATTAGTTGAGACATTGTTTTCATGTGAAAATAATTTGTGAAGAAGGAGTCCATTCTTCCCAGTGTCAACTCAGTTTTCAGTCTGTTCAAGCACAAAATACATGTTAACTGTTTCTGGTTCTGACCTGTAGCAGACAGTCACCACCACAGCGCTTCTGCCCCTCTGCATACGTAGAGCAGTCCACTCCCATCCTACTCCATGGATGAAACTGTGCTTTGCAGTCACCTGTCCCGCCACTACTTCACTGAACCTCTCCAGGTTCATTCAGATGTCGGGTCTATTGGTTTCTCACACTGTACATTCATTACTATGCCAATGATTTCAAAATACAATAGCATCTAAAGAAAATTTAAAAATAAAAAATATTGTTTAATCCTCAATGGGAATTGATTTCCTATTCATGGATACCCTGACTGGACTGAAGTGTCTATGTTGTTACCTGGTGTTTTCCTCACACAAACAATTTAAATTCAAGAGGCACCAAAACTCATGACCCAAGGCTGATTATAAACATTACATTGGTCCTGAAGGGAAAAGAAAGTTAAAGAAAACTAGCAGTTTCCCCGCTGGCGCCGCCTGCAATGTACAAAGTATGGTGCTGTTCGTTTCTATCCTCACCGATGTATTTGCAAAGTTTCGAGTTAATGAAATAAAGCACATGATCTGCTGTGGTAATAGGATGTAATATTATGTCAAAAAAACACTTGAAAGTACATCACACAAAGAAATTTAATTAAATGTTCCTTGGAACAACACTACGTGCTGAATTGTTAAAAAGTCCTTCAAAGATCTTCATCATGGAGACAAATGTACTCATACCTTTTCTCAGAATCTACCAATTGAAGTAGTTATTATCTCAAAAGAAAGCGCTTGATCCACTGAGTGTTTTTAGACCAAAATAAACTGCGTACCTCAGTTAGAACGAAAGATATGCTTGCTTCAATGAGACAAAAATGTTGAAGAAATGAGATGTCAAATTGAATGTGCACTCATAACTTTCCTTAAAATCAACCATTGTGAATAGTTAAGAGCTGAAATGAAAGAGCTTAATCCACTGAGTGTTCTTACGCCAAAAAAAAACTCCATAACTCAATTAGAACCAAAGATATGATTGCTTCAAAGAGACAAAAAATTGAAAAAACTAATTTGAAGAAGGCGGAAGTTAAGTGATTTATAGTACCTGATGACAAATCTGTGCATGAATACCTTTCAGTTAAAACAAAAATGAAGTAAATCAACCGAATAGATTGACTGGAATGACTGACTTTAGTTTTCATCAATTTTTTTAATATATAGGTTTATATTTTCAAGATTTTATTATATTTTGCACCTTATATAAAATCTATGCATAGCCTGCCTGGTGGCCATGATTGTTAAGATGTTGAAATCTAAATGGTCTGACACTGTGGTTAGCCAGTTTGAGTCCTGTTGGTTGAAAAAAAATTCACCATCAGAATGTTGGCCGGCAGGGTAAGGGAGGTGGTGGTATACAATTTATAATTACTAGATTGCGTGCCAAAAGCCTGGATTCAATTTCAAACTTCTCTGAAGTGCTCATATGGAGTGAGGTCATATGATGCAGTCCAGGGTTTCACCCTCTCCCTTCCTATTATCATATATCACATCATTCCTTTCACCTCCTTAACTCCTCTAGTGAGGTTGATGTCAGGAAGGGCATCCAGTCATAAAAACCCACCACGACAGATTCATGTCACCACATACCCGACCCTGTAGAGAAAGAGGAGAAGATCTGGACAAAGAATATAAAATCTATGTGTAAAATATCTGTCTTTAAATGACTACTGGTAGGAAGAGGAAGAAGGCAAAGCAAGTGACAGCACCAGAAAGTCAGTTACTATGGCCATTGACCAATGGGGATGTCATAAAAACCATGCACTACTTAGTGATGGGCAGTCTGAGATTTCTCGAGACTAGCGCAACCACCTGTTTCTCACTAAAAATGTCAAGAGATATCGAGAGTGTTGTCCCCGCATTGTGCGATAAGCAGCGTGTTGTAGGCTACAGGAAGACGGAGCTGAATGTTGTTCGTGCCAGGCCTTCTCCATTCTGTAAATATGTGTCAACAAGCAACTAGGCTGTTCATTTCTACTGAGGTCTGTTATTGGCACAGTATAACATAATTATAAAAGATACGCATTCTGTGCACAGCGGTAAGTACACTAATGAGTAGGCTAAGTACAGAAACTGATAGCTAGTGTAGGTGTAAAGCGTTATCAGACCCCACATTCATCATATGACCACTGCTTGTGTCTACCAACATTATGGTGACAAAGGAAATAATTCTTTACACTGTTACAGAGTATTCGCATCATAATTAGGTACTTCAGTATATGACGGTGCAATGTGTAATTGTGTCTAATTGTACGTGACAACTTTAAGATGATCTCCAAAATGCATCTTAAGTCATGGACGTGGGGATTTTATTGAAGAGATGCCACACAGCACAGTCTTCTGGGGTGTTTGTTCAAAAGAAATAAAATACGTCAGCAGAAATACTTCTGGAATGATCCGGCACTTAAAAAACACACAATATCACTGAAGGGGAATCATAACAGAACACATCTGGCCCGGTCTGCATCACAAGAAGCTATCTTGTCGACAACAATAGAGAGTTATCCAGGTAGGTGTACATTCTATCTACAGTTATTAACAAATTATAACTTAAGAGTTATTCAGCTAAGAAGTCCACCTCAAATAAGTTGTGAACAGTTTAAGATACTGATATTCTGTTTTCACTTTTGTTAATGGCATTAAGGGGTTCATAGTTAAACATGCAGTACTTTTCCAGGTGTTTGTCAAAATTTATCGGCACACACGTTTCCATAAGAGAAAGTCATTTCATGCAATAACTGCTGATGGTGTACTATCAAGCTTATTCACATAGTTACTGGGATGTTGGACAGATTGCAGCACAGGAGAATCGGTCTTGAGATTCTCGCAAGAGTCTCGAGATCTGTGACATTACTCTCAAGAGACCCGAGCGATAGCATTGCCTATCAGCTATCACTAATGCTACCATTTTCTGTCCAATTTCTTCTTGTTCAGCTTCCTGATACATTTCTGCTTATGCAGGTTGTTCACATAAACTTTTCCAATCTTCTCTTTTTACCCACAGCCTATCGCTCATCACTGTCTCCCATTGTAGTCCTCTCTGATTTATGTCATCTTCCATCTGATCCCTCAATCTTGTTCGTGGTCTTCCAATTGGTCTTCTTCCAGATTCTGTCCATTCCAGAGCTCTTCTTGGTAATCTTTCTTGTCCCATTCTTTTGACGTGGCCGAACCATTTCAGCCTATTTCTCTCCATAGTTTCTTTTACGGGGTTGATCTGTAGCATCTTTCCTATCGTTTCATTTCTTATGTTGTTCCTCCTCGTTTTACCCAAGATCCCTTGCAGAAAGCGCATCTCTGTTGCTTGTAATCTACTCCAATATTCTGATCAATACGTCAATATTGGCAAATAATGTGATTTATATATCATTAATTTTGTGTTGGTAGGTACTTTCCAATTTCTAATTACAATAAGTCAATACACAGTACTAAAATGTTGAGCCATTTTCTATCCTCTCCGAAATTTCTACCTTGATGTTTCCTTTACCAGTTAAGTATTTAAAAGCATCTAGTTATTTAAGAATTTTTCCATGACACCTTCATATTTCTGTTTTCTATACTGATTTTCACTACCTCACTTTTTGTTAAACTTATTTCCATGCATGCTTCTTCAATTGCCTTCTGCCAGTTATTAGTTGCTCTTCCAATTTTTGTTCATTTTCTTCCCATATCATCACATCATCTGCATATGCTATGACTTTCATATCATTTGCTGTTGACCCTTGGCGAACTTTCCTCATAATGTTGTCCATCACTATATTAAAGAGCACTGGTGAAAGTGCACTTCCTTGTCAAACTCCTCTGGCTGTTCTAAACCATTATGTGTCCAAGTGAAGCATACAAATTTGAAACTGTCCTTTTATCTCAAATAATGATAGTGTGGCATATAAGAGAACAGGCCAGCAATAAAGAAGACGAATCGTGTCAACTAGGGAAAACATTTGTTTATTTTTTGGTAGCACTGGATGAAAGCACAGGCATATGACGTGTGTTTTTTAAGTAAGGGCTGTTTTGTTGTAGACGCTACTAGTTCGTGCACGCATCCTAACGAGCGCGTGTGATGTGTGCCGACATGCCTCAGAAACAACGGCGCTCAGTTGCAGCTCTGTTGCTAACAGTTCTGTTCTGTGCTTGCTCAAATGTTCAAGATTATCGACTCGCCCATCCCGTGCGAGGTTTGGTCAGTGATACGGTTCTTGTCGGCAAGGAATCTGTCTGCTGCAGACATTCACCAACAGATTTGCAAAATGTACGGTGCTAATACTATGAGTGAAGGCAAAGTGCATAAGTGGGTACGAGACTTCAAATATGGCCGTGACAACATCCATGATGAGGTGCGCTCCGGTCACCTACCCCTGATCACAGATGATTTGATGGCTTCAGTTGAAGCGAAGATTCGCGAAGACAGACGCTTCAGAATAATAGCTCTCTCAAATACTTTTCCTGACGTGTCCAGATCAATTTTTTACAAAATTGTTGGTTATCGGAGCAGGCGGCAAGTTTCTATGAAGAAGGTATTCAAAACTTAGTTGTAAGGTATGATAAGTATTCAAACAAACTTGGCGGTTATGTTGAAAAATAGAGTAAAGTATGCAGAATCTGCAAATAAATGTGGTGTTTGAAAATCGTCTTTCGTTGTGTTGTTATTTTCAAACGGCCCTTACTTAAAAAACACACCTTGTATTAGCTGTTGCCTCGATGTTTTTTTAAAATTGTGACGTCGATTCAGAGTTAAATATCATTGAAAAACTTCTAGATTTACTTCCAATGTACGATTCTACAACTGCTGATGATATTTTTTTTGGCTCAATGATTCAATTGAAAGTATGGATTTGAACTGGGGAAAAAATGTCCAGCATTGGGTTGGATGGTGCCCCAGCTATGATTGGTTGCAGAACAGCAGTGGAGGTTTGTGACGAAATTTTCAGGAGGTTCACAATATTTCTGTTCACATCTCAAATGTACCAAAGTATAACACAAATCAGTAAAAAATAACATATTAAATCATTTCACTTACTTTGTACAGTTTCTTCTCCACTCATAATATGGTAGAACCCCTGTAATTGAGGATCTATTTTATCTGAGACTAATCTGTGAGTGTACATCAAAACTAAAATTACTACTACCCTGGTGGGGTAAGGCAAGTCTCCTGGAGGGTGATGTCTTCTGTCAAGCCAGGAGATATGTTGTGGTGAAGGTGAGTAGCAGTGACCTATAAAAGTAAGTGTCCCAGTATTCGTCTTAGTGAGGAAAATGGAAACCACGGAAAACCATTCTCAGGACAGTCGGCGGTGAGGACCAGTACATCGCCTCCCGAATACAGAGCTGAAAAGACGCGGTAAAGCCGTGGTCACTGTTAACTGAAGCTACGCTGCTTCGTGAAAGTTAAATTCACAGCAACTTTGCTACAATGCTGTTTGTAATGAATATTAAAGGACTATTCTTGGTTTCTACATAGCACAAAGTTCATCTAGGTATGACAACAAGCATAAAAGTTATGTGACCACGTTTACTGATACTCAAATTAATTTAAATTTGAAAAGATTCTCCACCCACAATGGAAAACAAATTTCTTCCCACGACTACAAACACCTGTCCAACCTGTTCAGAATTACAAGCGAAATCTTCTGGCATGGTAATGCAATAGTAACTTCTGGGAGGTGACGGCTAACAGTAATAGGGGAGGTGGCGGACCCTTCTGACCATCTGTAATATTCTCTGTGGTTAGAGGGTGGTACACAGAAAGGCACATACCTTACCGTGCTCCTCACTTACCTGGATATCTGTGCATAAACCATGACGTCATCTGCTTGTGCATGTGCACAGTCTTCAGGATCGTAGCACAAAATCCAGTGTGCTTCCTGCATTGTGCGTCAAAACGAACAGCTGTCAGTTTAACAGAGCTTCGACATAATTCCAATATAAATGGTCCATTATTGGAAATTATAAATTTCCCAGCTACCTTATTCTTGGTTGCCAGCATTTTGCCCCAGTGTGCCGATTTGGGCTCATCAGTTGGTAACTAACACATCTACCAAGATGTATGTCTTGTACATACAGTGGAGACCACTGTTTGCCCATCAAAGGGTACAGACCACGGCCTCCTGGGGTAGGCAACCCCAATGCCAAACTCACCATAGCAGGGAGGGGCACAGGGGAGCCAGTAATGCACCAGAAACACCGTTAACAGTTTTCCTGCTGAAAATGAACATTGGAATGACCCCAGATTTGTTTTCATTCCCTTAAATTCTCACTACTCATGTAAGTCACTGGTAAGACCCTAATTACAGTATGGTTCATCAATCAATCACCACTGATCTGTATTTACAGTAGCCGCCCAGGTGGCAGCTTCCCTATTTGTTGTTTACCTAGTCTTTTCTTAAATAATTTCAAGAATTTGGAAATTTATTGAACATCTCCCTTGATAAATTATCCTAATCCCAAACTCCTCTTCCAATAAACAAATATTTGTCTCAATTTACCCTCTTGAATTCCAACTTTACCTTCATATTCTGATCTCTACATTTTTTTTTTTGCTATTGGTTTTACGTCGCACCAACATAGATAGGTCTTATGGCGACGATGGGATAGAAAATTCCTAGGATTTCGAAGGAAGCGGCTGTGACCTTAATTAAGGTACAGACCCAGCATTTCCCTGGTGTGAAAATGGGAAAACACGGAAAACCATCTTCAGGGATGCCGACAGTGGGATTCAAACCCACTATTTCCCAGATGCAAGCTCACAGCCGCGCGCCTCTAACCGCACGGCCAACTCGCCCGGTCTTTCCTACTTTTAAAAACACTGCTCAAACTTATTCGTCTACTAATGTCATTCCATGCCATCTCCTCACTGACAGCTCACAACATATACAAATACCTAATATGGTTAAGTTTATCAACATACCACTCAGTCGAGCAGCTTGTCACCTTCGTCCCAAGTCTCCCCACCCCAAGTTGGCAACATTTTCATAATTCTACTCTTTTGTCAGCTTAAAATTGTTCTGAAAAACACACTGGAGCTCTGTTGGAGAATTCCTTTGAATCTCAAGTCGACCACTAATTTTTAGTTCTTTTAACATGTTCGGTGTAAGATAGGGCTTTGGGGCACCAACTTCAGCTGTCTTCAAACATTTTACTTACTGCAGTTATAGAATTAACTGCTGTGCGAGGTCTTGCAGAATATTGCAGAAACCAAGCTTAACTTTGCTCCTTATCACACTCTCAAAATTTGTGTGACATGCCTCTCTGAATTCACAGTCGCCATGAAAAATATTGGGCCGATAATCCTCCTAGCATTAACAACAGACAAGAATCAAACTTTTCATCATAGAATTGAATTTCATTAAGGAAATTATTTGCTTTCTTGAAGTCCCAGTAGTGACCCACTTTACCCTCTTGAAGCCAGGCGGTAATGCAAGCACCCGCCCTTTAAGTGCCAAAGCCAATCAGGTCGGCCTTTAAAAATACAGTCGGAAGTTGCCAGAGCTGATTACATTGGCTGGCTTAAAATTCTGTGATATACACAATTTTGAGACAACCTATAGTGACATGCATACTTTTGTGACAATCTATAGTAAAGAAGCTACACGTTATTGTGTACCTGACCTTGCTTTGGCAGTTCTAAGAGGGTATTCTAGCTTTCACAAGAGTTATTTCCTGTGTTTACAAATACCGCTAACCGATCAGTAAGAGCTTGGTCCTTGCAGTGAGAGGATTTGTGACCGCAAAATGGCAAGTGGTTCACGTTAAAATTTTCAGCAGGTATTGATGACGATAAATTAATGCAGTATTTGGAACAATGCAAAGTTAACGCACATGATTTATCAGATAGTGAAATTAGTTCAGAGAGCAGCGATGAAATTATACCGGACACACTCCTGTAATCACCGCAGCTAAAGAAGTGACATTTATTTGTTTCTAATGGAACTAAAGCTACTGTGAATATGGTGGTAGATGAAAATAGTGATATGAAGATGATGATGATGATGATGTCTCTGAAGAACATTTTGTGGAAATTTCTGCCAATGAACCCGACAACATTCCTCAACCTCCTGTCTCCTTCATAGAACTTCTTGGACCAAAACATGCCCCTCCGTATGATTCTTCGCCCATATCATACTTCAATTTACTTTTCACTTTCACTCTCCTAAACCTTATAGTCACATATAGTCCTCTATGAGTATGTAAATGCCGGTCCCCGCAGGCCAAGTGTCATGGATTTCATTCCCGGCCAGGGCAAGAATTTTTACCTGGGTTGAGGGTTGGTTCAAGGTCCACTCAACCTAACTGACCCTAAGTGATTGCAATTGAGGAGATATCTTAAGGTGAGAGGGCGACCCCGGTCTAGAAAACCAAGAATAATAATAACCAAGAGGATTCGTCTCACTGACCATGCCTCATCTCGTAAACTGCAGGTCTTCGAACTGAGCAGCGATCGCTTGGTAGGTCAAAGCAAATCAGGGCTTTAGCGCCATAGATTTTTTAATTACATATATTCTGTTGTATTGCAAAATTCTTTTTCAAATAGGTACTAGAACTGAAAACGAGAAAAGGATTTTGCGGAAAACAAAAACTATGATATCAAGTATTATTTTTAATAATTCAGAATTATTTTTTATACTATGCTGTCCACACATAGAAAATACATATACGCGAATTTTATCGGTGAGTAAAATTGTCTTGTTTTTACTAGTGATATATTTTTTAATTTCTATTTTTTTATTTTTTCAATTATTGGACATAATTTTATTTATAAATACATTATACATCATTACGTATATTATTCTGTATCATAAGTGATTTTTTAAAAGTAGATACTGAGAGAGAAAATGCAAAAATGTTTTTCTCTTCCTAAAAATAAATGTTATCGACAACTATAATATCAACAATAATATGTTTTTGATCCTTTATATCACTCTAAATCAGTTGTTTATTCTATGCAGTTGATATGTAGAAAATTTCTTGCCGGTATTTGCCATACATCGCTAGATATACGCGAATTTTAAAATACATGTATTTTCACTAAAAAATGGCCTGGCACTTTACAGTAATAGAGCGGAGGCAGAGCTGTGGCCTATTTCAGCTGATGGTGAGCGGCCAACTAGATTGGCTCCTGGCTCCAAGAGGGTTAAATGGAACCCAGATTCATCAGAAAACTACAAAAGTTGAATGCACGAAATTGGGTTGCTATAAATTAACCAGCACAGACAAATTCAAGGAATTGGAGAATGTCTCAGAAGAGCTACACCTTGATTCAGTCATTTCCATTTTGCATAGCTCTGCTCCTGAGATTAAGAGAAGAACTGCTATGGCCAAAAATGATAGTAACGAAATTGTGTCATTTATGGAAGGATCGCTCTATCTCGTTACGACTGGAAATGAGACTAGTATCCAATCTGGTCATCATCATCATTTCTTCGCTCCAACAAGCTGGGTGCAGTTGTATACAAGCCTCCTCTAGTTTGCCCCATCCTTCCACAAATGTTGTTCATATTTGCGACACCAATTAATATCTCTAATTTCAAGGTCCTTGAAAATCTGCTTCTCCCCAACATGACGAGGTCTTCCTCTTGGTCTCTTTCCAGGAACACTGCAGTTAAAGTATGCTCGAGGGTCCTGTGGGGATCCATTCTTTTCATGTGAACATAGCTTTGCAATCTCTTCACTTCAAAGCTCCTCAGCAAGCTTCTTTCCAATCCAAGCTGTTGTCAGATATCCACATTCCTTATTTTAGCTTTTTTTTTTTTTTTTTTTTTTTTTTTGCACCTAGTATTTTCAGTTTTCCTCTATGGAGCCGAAATATGGACTCTTCGTGCTACAGATCTGAAGAAAATATTGATTTGTTTGAAATGTGGTGTTGGCAAAGAATGTTATGCATACCTTGGACAACATTTCACACCAATGATTCCATTGTAAACCAGCTCAGAATCAGATTTTCATCACTATGTAAACAATTCTTTGGACACACTGTGTGACATGGGAATAGAATACACCCACCCCCAAGTTTCAGATCACCAGCAACTGGGGAGAGTAATCCAATACATGCATGGTTTTGTTACATTTAATTTTTCTATTACTACCTTCAATATTTTGTTATCTAGTGTAGGACAACATATATCTTACCCCTATTAATTCTTCTTAGTGCATGTACTTAATTGTGTTACTGGTGTGGTAGCTTGTGCCATACGTAGTAGAATAATGGTGCAGTAAACAAATACAGAGCAAGTATGGTACACAGAGAGAAGGTGGTGAGCCCCAGAGGATGAAAAGAGAATAGAGAGAAGCAGAATATTAAGAGAACATATAAATATATTTAATGGTCAACAAGAAATATAAATTTTTGTTAAGATTAGGACACCAACAAAATGAAGCGAGCAATGAAGATAGTAGAAACAGCTCTGAAATCAATAGTTACAAAGCAAGAATATGCCACATTTACAAATATCACAAAGATAGTAGATAAATATAATTTTAGTTGTGACACAGATATAACTATGGAATCGTAAAAACATATACAAAATGGTGAAGGAACTCAAAAAGGTAAAAAGAAAGAAGTGGAATGATATGATAAAAATACTATGACAGGGGGGGGAGTAAAGGTGGATGCTAGGAGGAAGAGATGCTTCGCCGGGTAGCTTATTTGATTGAGAAATATGAGTGTTGAACAACCAGTAGGTATCACAAGCACATAAATAGGTGAATACAATTAATGTTCCCCTGTCCAGAGTATAGTTCCAGTGGTAAAATTAAGTTGAAAGTGAGAAATCTTGCATCTCGATAGTTAACACTGACACTAGCTGGCTGAATGGAAAAATTCATAAGAAGCCAGGTCTAGAAGAAAAAAAAAGTCGGTAGATGCAGAGTGGGTTGTTGTCCCATATGCTCTGTACTCTGACCGGCCAACCGAGCAGAGGAAAGTTGGCCATGGCACTAAGCCTCTGCATTTGGGAGACGAGCCTGGGGCACAGTGCCGGACTTCACGCCTGGTCCCACCCGTCGGCTGTCCTGAGAATGGTTTTCCATTCTCCTGCACTAAGGCGAATGCCGGGACAGTTCGTAGTATAGGCCACGGCCGCCTACCCCCTCACCTTCTCCGCACATCTCCTTCACCGTAACAATCTCCTGGCCTGAGAGACGGCGTCACCATCTAAGAGGCCCGCCTCCCCCTTCAGCGGAGGAATGAAAACATTTAGTAGTAGTAGAAAGAAAAAAAAAGAACAGACATTATCACATCACACTCCACACAGACCTGAAGGCACAATCACGCGCCTCGACCCTTTTAAGGTGGTCTCCTCCGTACTTCTTCTTTTGATCGGCCGGGTGATGCCGCACCTTTACTTCTGCACCCCGCCTCGTTAAAAAAGCATATTGGCTGACACCAAGTAGGAAGTCGGCCTTCCCATCCACATCATGCCCAACTGCACTATTCACGATGTCGCGCTCACCTACTCTGATGAAGAACTTCTCCAATACTTCCACAAGAACTGCTTCCCGATTACCAAAGTATCTCAGGTACAGGACAATTTTCTTCCCACTCGTCAGATCCCTGTCCAAGTTCCAACAGAACATGCCATACAACAACTGCTCCAAGACGGTGTATTCCCTGACCTCGCTACGCTTCGTGTGGAATGTTGCCCTCCATATTTCAGCAATGCCTTTGAGCCCCTCGCCACACCCATACTATCCCAAGGACTTCCCCTGACATCGTTCTCTTCCTACAGCCTCCCTGTCACCATCACCACTTTTACCACCAGCATCCCCACTACCACCAACACTTCTGTCCACGCTTCCTCTGATACTCCTGTAACTACTACCATTACGTCCCATTCCTCCCCCCTTATGACGTTTCCTCTCCCAATTCCACCCTCCCTTACTCAACAATATGCAACAAACCAGCAGCCTGCTGAGGAAAATGCCACCGCTCAAGATACTGCGTGCCCACCATCTCCACCATCATCATTGGCAGACCATCATGCCATCTACAGCTGTGTTGTTTATGGCGTGGATCCCATCTCCCAACTGACATCATTGTATATGAACTTCGCCTGGCAGGGATCCCCATGCGGAGAGCATACAGGATTTACAATGCCGATGGACCCACATATCTCGTGCGCCTCCAAAGTTTGCAGACAGTCACTGCCTCATCGCTCATGGCATCTGTCTATACAGCTGCCTCCATCGAGTAGAACCCTCCCGCTCACCTCCCCAACATTTGACCCGACCTACCTCACCTCGTCGGCGTCCCTGGCCTGCCCCTCCCCCCCACCACTTACTACCAATATCCGTTTTCCTCCACCCCCACCAAATTACTTTTCCCCACCTCCGCCCCCATCAGACATTCTTTGCCTTCTGCTCACATATTAAATGTTAAACAATTAATTTATTGAAACCACCTATTCAATACTAGTAAAGTCTTTAGGACTATATTACTGTCATTATATTAAGTTTAAGTATGGTACATGTTTCGCCTGTCATTGCAGGCATCATCAGACATGAATTCTAACTCCAAGTCAGAGCTCTGAGTGGATGCTATACTAGGATTATTCATAAATCATATTTTTTATATAACATTATGAGAGTTGACACTTAGTATTATTTCCATTGGATGTGAACATTAGTTGGACGTCACATTAGAACTTCAAGACATGAACGGCTTATTCACTCCAAATTATGACCTTAATGTTCTTGTACTTCAGTGCAAATTGTTATATAAAAAATCCTAGTATAGCATCCACTCACAGCTCTAACTTGGAGCTGATGCCTGCATACTTAAACTTAATATAATGACAATAATATAGTCCTAAAGACTTTACTAGTACTGAATAGGTGATTTCAATAAATTAATTGTTTAACATTTAATAATTGAATTTCAATACGGTCAGTATGAAAATAATCACTTGTAATTCTGCTCACATCCGTTATAAACTTCTCCTCCTTCTATTACATCTTTGCACTTGATCTTTCCCCTGCCCACTCTCGCACTCAACTCTGAATTTTCAATCCTTGCCCACATCTCCGGTACTTAACTAATCTCCACGCACACCTCCTCATTCCTTACTTCAAATTACCCTCCTCCTTACACTATTGCTCCTTCTCCAACCAGCCAAAACTCCTGGCCACGGTGAAGGCATAACCTTCAAGGTGGCCACCCTCTCCTTCAGGGAGGGGAATGAAAGCATTAAAAACAGAAAACAAAAAAGAAAAAAGAAATAAGGCCAGACAGGCCCAAGTGAAAAATCTAAAAGTCAAAATAGCATTATGATTTTCTTGCTCACCCTGCACGATGTAAAAAGGCCAAGATTGTAATGGCCAAATAATAAGACGGCACACAGATCCTCGGTGCTCCACCACTCCGTAATGATACGAGACTGACTTGTGAGGGGTGGAGCCCGAGTAACATAGCATAATGGAAAAATCTAGGACCATAGGTAATAGAGAGCCAGCGTTTTCCACAACAATTATGTCACAGTCACATGTCCATGGGTAGAAGTTGCAGCAGGCAAGCAAGGCAGTACGTAGCAAAGGCAGCGGCACAGCAGTTGAAAAAAAACCAGCAGCAGAAGGTAGGACTGTAGAATTACACTAAAACTTGCATAGTTGTAGAGAGAGAATATTACACTGGTCTGAACAATGATATCCTTAGCTTACAACAGACGTTATGAATTAACTGAATGACTGTGCGAATGAGTGAATTAGCTGATTGTATTATATTGGTACGCTGCATGAATGAAAGAATCTCTCTTTCAGTCATGGATGACCACTAACTGGGAGAGAGACCTTACTGGATAAGTAAATGACAGCGTAGAAAAATCGATCTTTCTTGGAAATGTTCCCGGCAAGAGAGATCGTGGACGAGTTTCCGCTCGATGGTCGAACATTATCAAGAGTATAACTGGGCTGAACATCTTTGGTGCAGCACATCTGGCCAAGGACTGCAGGAGATGGAAACAACTGACCAATCAGAGGTCACAATCCTCAGGACTGAGGGAACGATAAGAGAGAGCAAGAAATATGTTTGGCAGCCTTATGTGTTGTACACACTTGATGCACAACTTTGGGAAGTGTTTTCTGTGGAGGACAAGCCAGACTAGCACTAATTTGACCCATCCTTCCTCTTGTTAGATGGCGGTGGTGGTGATTATTGTTTTAAGAGGAAGAACAACTAGGCAACCATCTTGTATTAACACTAATCAGAAAGAGAAAATGGAAGGCATCCAAGACTTCTAAAAATGAAGATATCGACCATGGCCACGAAGGGCATCGAAATAAAAGACTCCCTAGGCCTCGAGTGCTCTAATACCATCGCGGTCAGAAAACAACAAGAGTCGACCAAGGGAGGTCGGATAGGGTAGATCAAAGTGAGAAGCCTGGCAAAAGTGGAAGCAATGCCAGGACTCTGATAAGGGACCCATGGTCGCCAACCCACGCTCCCAAGTTGAGAACCCTTGGTGTCCCTTTTAGTTGCTTTTTACAACATGCAGGCAATACCGCAGGTGTTATTCTACCACCCGCACCCACCTAGAGATTCCTCTTGTTAGTACGCCTAAAGCTGTGCATTTTATCAATATTACAATTGCACTTCTTGCGGGTGAAGTAGTTTCAGGAAATTAAATAAAATTTCCAATGAGCGGAATCAAGTTTAAAAACTACTTTGATATGAAATACACGCTCTTAGTTTGTCAGCCATCTAACCATCCCAAAGCACATACCAGAGACTGAAAGGAGACCGGAAACATTGGTTTGTCATCAGTCAGCACTCAATCTGTCAGTGGCAGGTGGTCGCTATGTTGACCAGAAGCGCTTGCTCGCTATGAGGTCTCTGTGGCTGGCAGCATTTTATTTGACACCCTGTATTTTATGAAGATACAAAGTTTAGTCATTTGTGTAGATTTAGAGAAACCCTTTCCAGCTCCATTTCATCTTTCTCCCAAATAACGTAAGTCTGATGAAAAAGTAAGTAACATTAAGAAAGAAGTGTAATCAAGTATACAGGATCTTATTTCTTTATTTTATAAAAATAACAAAGTTCTTTGCTCATCTTGTCTGAAGAAAACTGTATACCAGATCTTTCCATACATTACAGTTTTGCCCCATGCTCTAGTCAGGATTCAACTGTCTGTACTTCTCCAGACAGAGCAATAACTTCAATCTCCACTTTGGCTCCCTGTGAACAGAACACAAAATAAATAAATGAACAAAGAAAACAACTTCAATTGTAGGCTTTTGGGCTTATGCCATGTCAAGAAAACAAGGTGAAACTCTTTACATTTCATAGAGAACTGTGCTCCGTGTTTTCATAAGAAAAATCTTGACTGTTCCCGAGGAAGACTTCTACAATAATGACTCTGTCAATTTAAGATTATTTTACTGTTGGAGAATTGTGGTGGTACGCTCATTCGTCACCAGGTGGCTCGCTGTATGCTGGCACTGCACTCCAAGCGGAAAATTCATTGCCTTAAGCAGCTAATGTATTGACAAGGTGGAAAATAAAAAATATTAAAAAAATATTTTAAAAACTTAGTTGTGAATCTGTTAAAGTGCGATATGGACCGTGAAGCTGATTTCATGTAATCCAAATGCCAACCAGGCAAGCAAAGAAGCTAACACCTACCTCAACTTAGAGATGAAAATAGCTAATAAATTTTTCATCTAAACAGTGTTATGTGACTGAAGCTGTTAATAATATACGAAACATGGACCACTTTTAACCAATAAGTTGCCTTAAGCAACTAATGTATCGACAAGGTGGAAAATAAAAAATTAATAAATAAAAATACTTAGTTGTGAATCTGTTAAAGTGTGATACAGACCATGAAGCTGATTTTATGTAACTCGTGACGAGTGTCGTGAGAATCCCCTGTTTTTGTGCTGGATGGTGGTGAGAATCTGCATGGAGGTAGCGATTTGTATGAGTAGGCTTACGATAGACGGTATGTCATAAGGAGCCATCCAGTTTCTTTCTTACTAGAACATCCAAGGAGGGAAGGCATCCATTCTCTGCAAAACGTAAAGAGTTTCAACTTGTTTTCTTGACATGGCATAAGCCCAAAATCCCATATCATGTCTACAAGTATGGGTTGCCAAAGCATCAATGTTAACTTTAATTGTAAATAAGAACTTAAGTTTATCATTGCACTAATTCACATTAGCAATCCAGTACTGCAGCTATATTGTCTGCCAAATATTTTCCAGACTAAAAGAATTCAGTTTGTTGCTAGTGCTTTGTATAGGAGACTTGGGACATCCTGAACAGCCTCATGTACAAATATGAATGAAGACTTTGATATCAAGCATTTGATATGAAAACAGGCATAAAACTATTTTTATACATCATCATCAGATCTGGTGTAGGGATGTGGCAACCCCATCGCCCAGAGGGTAACCATTTCAACAATCCTCCCGAGTATTGGCAGGTAAACCATAAACCTTACTGACATAAGGAAATCCGTGTCAGGCACCAACCAGCTAGTGCATAACAAAATATTAACGCAAAGATCCATGATAGGCCTAGCAAGCCAGTGGTAGCATATTATATCACTTTCAACAATCAAACGAGCCTCGGATCGAACGTAAAACCAATACCAAAAGTGACAAAGCCTTTGTGCAGATCTGTCAGGTGTGATGGCCAAAATGGCTTCGATGGTAGACAAATATGTCAAAGAAAACTATAAGAATTGGGACTATTAATGTAGTATTCTTAGAAAATAATGCAAGAATTCAGGAAATCACATGGATAATGACAGAGAAAAACCGATAATGGGAGCAAGTGAAATAAGAAAAAAAAAAGAAAAAAAAGGGAGTGGTAATAAGGTACTGGAGAGGGGATATAAAATGTGGTGGTCAGGAAGAGACAAAAGAGGAAATGGTGTTTCAATAATAGTGGCTAAAGAACTGGCCAACAAAGTACTCAATGTGGATTATGTTTGTGACAGAATAATTAAAGTTCAGTTAATGATGGAAGGAAATATCCTTGATATAATCCAGATTTATGCTCCTCAAATAGGTTGTAAATGGATGAAAAGGAAGAGTTCATCACTAAACTGGAGGATGCTGTAACATCTAACAAGACTGTGATTATAGGAGACTTCAATGCTAGAGATAGAAATGATAAAGGAGGATATGAAACAGTTATAGGAAGCCACAGAGAAGATCGCAGAAATGATGAAGGGGAGATGTTATTAGACATGTGTCTGAGAAATAAATGGATCATTGGTAATGGATGGTGTAAGAAAAGAGATAGTCACAAGTTTACCAGATACAGTTGAAACTTGCAACAGAAATCCATAATTGATTATATAATAATAATAATGGAAGAAATCAGAAGATGTTTGACAGACATGAAAGTGATACCAAGCATTAATCTTGAGGGTGACCACAGACTATTGGTGGGGACATTGATGAAATTCAGAAGGGGTAAATATGGGGGGAAAAGACAGGCAAAAATCAAATGCTGGAAACTAAAAGATAGAGATATATAGGGAAAAGATTAAAACTCAACTTCCTAAAGATGAGAGAAAGGATGTTGAGGAAGAATGGAAAAGGTTCAAACAGAATTTAGTCAAAGCAGCAGAAGAAACCTGTGGAAGGACAACAACAAAAGTCAGACACAAAGAAACTCCATGGTGGAATGAGAGAATTGCAGATGCAGTCAAGAAGTAGAATAATACGTGGAGAGAATGGTTCAGAAACAGAACATAATAGAGACAAATGGAAATGACTAAGCAGAGCAGCAAGGAAAATGATAGCACTGGCTAAAAAGATGTCCTGGGAAATATATACAAAAGAGATAGAAGAGAATTATAAGAATGACAAGAAAATATTATACTGCATATTAGGTAACAGAAGGAAGAAAAAAAGAAAATACATCAAAAGTCATCAACTCATCAACAGATGGAAAACCTGTGTGGGAAGAAGAAGAAGTTTTGAAAGTATGGAAAGAATACTTCCAAAATCTATATGAAGAACAAAATGAAACAAATGAACCCAAGGAAATAGATGAAGATAAAATAAATATCACCATTACAGTGGAAGGGATGAATAAACAATCAGATGAAATAGGAAGAGAAGATCTACAAATGTCGGATGCAGAAAAAGCTGTTTTAGAAATGAGAAATCACAAAGCTCCTGGAATAGATGACATCACAGTGGAAATGATTAAAACTGCAGGACCTATTGGAATGCAGTGGCTGTATAGAATAATGAAGATAGAATGGACTGACAGAGATTCCTGATGATTGGACAAGGGCAATTATTGTACCTATTTTTAAGAAAGGTAATAAGGCACTTTGTGAGAACTGCAAAGGAATAGCATTACTGTGTCACTGCATGAAGATTTATGAAAAGATAATCTTACAAAAAATTAAGAACAAGATAGATTCACAATTAAGAGAAGAACAACAAAGATTTAGACTTGGAAGATCAACTATTAACACTATATTTACAGCTATACAAATAGTAGAAAAGAAATGGGAATTTGGGAGACATCGCAGTTGCATTCATAGATATACAAAACACTTATGGCACGGTTAGAAGAGAAGAGATATGGCAAGGGCTGAATAGAATGGAATTGTCAAGAGATGGAAGTAGAAACTTGTATAACAAATGTCTGAACTGTGTTTTAATAGATGGCAAAAATTCAGAATGGTTTAGAACAGACAGAGGAGTTTGACAAGGAAGTGTACTTTCACCAATGCTCTTTAATATAGTGATGGACAACATTATGAGGAAAGTTCACCAAGAGTCAACAGCAAATGATATGAAAGTCATACCATATGCAGATGATATAATAATATGGGAAGAAAATGACAAAAATTAGAAGAACAATTAAATACATGGCAGAGGGCAATTGAAGAAGCATGCATGGAAATAAGTTTAACGAAAAGTGAGGTAATGAAAATCAGTAAAGAAAGCAAAATAATGAAGAATGTTACGTGTAATGGAAAATTTCTTAAAGAAGTAGATGCTTTTCAATACCTAGGAAGTAAGCTAACTGGGAAAGGAAACATCAACGAAGAAATTTCGGAGGATAGGAAATTGTTCAAAATTTTATTACTGTGTATTACTCAGTATCAGACATAATTAGAAATTGGAAAGTATGTACCAAAGCAAAACTCATGATATATACAGTAAATCATATTATTTGCCAATGATAACCTATGGATCAGAATGTTGGACTTGGATAAAAAAGATCTGAATAGATTACAAGCGACAGAGATGCGCTTTCTGTGAGAGATCTTGGGTAAAACAAGGAGAGACAAGATAAGAAATGAAACCATATGAAACAAGCTACAGATCAACCCTCTAAAAGAAACTATGGAGGGAAATAGGCTGAAATGGTTCGGCCACATCAAAAGAGTGGAACAAGAAAGATTACCAAGAAGAGCTCTGGAATGGACAGAATCTGGAAGAGACCAATTGGAAGATCACGAACAAGATGGAGGGATCAGGTGGAGAATGACATAAATCGGAGAGGATTACAGTGATATAGATATTTATAGATAGATAGATAGATAGATATTTATTTCAATAATTAATTCCAACGAGCCAAAGGCTCATACAGAGGAATTGTACAATGAATAATATATTCAATGGCGGATCTACAAACTCTGAATACTTACAATGATATAATGAGGTGACTTAAACAGTAAAAGTAGAGACATCAATACAGAAAGTGTAAAAAATAAAAATAAAATACCATTCTATAATTCCTTAATTAAAGATACTTAAAGTGAGTAACAATGCAACAGGATTGACAAAGCGGGGCGAGTGTTTGTTTTAAAACATTACATATTTATATTTCACCTATGAAGTATCTATTCCATAAATTTTCTTTTGCCTTTCGTTTGAAAGTTATTAAAGTAGGGGCAATTTTTACATCAGCAGGAAGTTTGTTGTATGCTTGAATTGCTGAGAATTTACAACTGTTCTTCCCATACTTAGAAGAGTGGATGTGATACAAGGCCAAGTCATCTGCATGTCTAGTTTGATACCTGTGGTTGTCTGAATTGGTTATTAAAGTAGTGTTGTGAAATATTATGTTTCTTTTTATTTTATACATTAGTAAGACAGAATTAAGCTCTGTAATTATGCTGAGAGGTGGAATTTTGGTCTGAGTGTATAGGTCTTTTACAGGGGTGTATAATGGTAAGTTAAATATGTTCCTTATTGCCCTGTTCTGTATCACCATTAGTTCATTCAGGGAAGACTTTATACAATGTGACCAAATTACACATAAGTACTGCAAGTGGCTATGTACTAGTGAATAATAAATTTGTAGGAGGAGGTGTTCAGGGATTAAATATCTAAGTCTTTTTAGTAACCCAGCAACTGGGGCGATTTTCTTAGTTATGTATTCAACATGGTCATTCCAGGTCAGGTTCTCATCAATAATTAATCCAAGATGTCCGACTCGTTGGCTGAACGGTCAGCGTACTGGCCTTCGGTTCAGAGGGTCCCGGGTTCGATTCCCGGCCGGGTCGGGGATTTTAACCCTTAATTGGGTAATTCCAATGGCACGGGGGTTGGGTGTATGTTGTGCCTTCATCATCATTTCATCCTCATCACGACGCGCAGGTCGCCCGCGGGAGTCAAATAGAAAGACCTGCATCTGGCGAGCCGAACCCATCCTGGGATATCCCGGCACTAAAAGCCATACGACATTTCATTTCATTAATCCAAGATATTTCACTTTATTTACTTTTTCTATTTCCGTATCATTTATTAGTAATTTATCACTATTTGAGTGAAGGACTTTTTGTTTTGAAGAAAGTATGTATTTAGTTTTCTGCAGATTCACTGTCAATTTGTTACAGTGGTACCAGTGTAAGAGAGTGAGTATGTCCTGCTGCATGTTTTCTAAAACTGTGTCCTTACTCTTGCCCGTATAGAAGATATTGGTGTCATCAGTGTATAATGTGATATAGCCATTTAGATTACATGAAGAAATATCATTTATATAAATGAGAAATAAAATAGGACCTAGTATGGAACCTTGTGGGACACCATGGGTTACATACTTGGCAGAGCTTGAGTAATTATTCACGGTAACAAGTTGCTTTCGTCCTGTTAAGTAATTTTGAAACCAATTCAGCGCAAGGCCACGAATTCCAGCCTTTTCTAATTTTCTTAAAAGAATACTATGATCAACAGTATCAAAAGCTTTAGTAAGATCAATAAATAAGCCTGCTGCAATGTTGTTGTTATCTACAGTGGATTGTAACATTGTAATGAGATCAACAGTAGCTACTTCGGTACTAGACCTCTCCCTGAACCCATATTGCCCCTTATAGAAGAAATTCTTTTTGTTTAGAAAAGCCAAAAGTCTTTTCTTCACAACAGTTTCCATAATTTTGGAAACAATTGATAAAATCGAGATTGGCCTATAATCATTTGGATTTAGTCTATTCCCTCCCTTAAACACAGGGATCACTTTAGCTATCTTTAGTTTATTGGGTATTATACCGGTAGTCAGGGACTCGTTAATGATCTCTACGAGTAATCCTATTATAGGGTCCTTTGCTTTTTTTAATTGTGAGGTAGTAATGTCATCTATTCTGCAGCTATTCATACTTTTAAGGTTAGATATGATTGACTTTACTTCTGCTACATCCGTTGGGTACAGGTAAAGGGATTCAAGACTAGTAAATTCACTGAAAGTCACAGTATTAAGTTCAGGAATACTTAGAGCTAGGTTTTTGGCAATGTCTATAAAAAAGGAGTTGAATGAGTCACACAGAACCTGTTTATCAGTTATTACTTTGCCTTCAATTTCAAGCGTGGTACACGAGACATTCGTTACTTTTTTATTATGAATGATTTCGTTCATTAATTTCCATGTCTGTTTTGGATTGTTATTATGAGATTTGAAAAGGTTTGAGTAGTAGTCAAGTTTGAGTCTTCTTTTTAAGTTAGTTACTGTATTTCTACACCTGCAGTATTCTTGTCTCAGAAGCAAGTTATTCTTGTGAGTAGGATGTTTGAGTTTTGCATGCAAGCAGTCTCGTCTCTTTATAAGGGTAAGAAGATCATTAGTAGCCCACGGAATTTTCCTAGGTTGTGCCCTTTAATGTTGTATTGTATTTATTAGGACAGCTCGTATAATTGTCCTTTGGTCGTATTTGGTTAATGAATGAATCATACAATATATCTATTTGGCAACTGTTCGCAAGATATGTATCTGACATGTGTAGACCTACACCAGTGTTCATGTAGGTATTTCTCAATTCATTTTCCTTACACATACTAGGTATTGCAGAAATATTAGAGTGAGGAGATGTTAGGTGAGTGTTTTGGTTTGGCCATAGCATGTCAAAAACTAAAATATTATGGTCACTTAAGTCATTATTAATATTTGATACTGTATACCATAATTCAGAATTATTCACTGATATGTTGTCAAGTAAGGTGCTAGCAGAGTCACTTAGTGGCAGACAGTGATGAACAACAGAATGTGGGGAAAAAGAGAAGTTTGGAAGAGGCCCTGTGAACGAACTGCATAAGCAGAAACGCATCAGGAAGAAGAAGAACATCATCAGATCATTGCTTCAGTACCCAGATCCATTACATCGTGACAAACCACACATCACTTTCCAATGTCTTTAAAATTTTGTTCCTCCCAAACATCACGAGGTCTTGCTTGTATGCTCTACAGGTCCTATTTGCTGCCCTTCTCTTCGTATGATCTCTTCAGTTCTAGTGTTTCAATCACTCTAATTTCTCTTATTTGTCTTACTTGTCTTTTATTAGCTGGTCTAGTCAATGATGCTGCTTCCAGTCCATAAATCAAGATGGCTACACGATAAGTTTTGTAGAGTATGATCTATATCCTCCCCTGGATTTTTCATCATTTTCCATCGCACCGGTACTTTCTTAACTCACGGTTACTCACATGGTGAGCGTGGCATTCACCTCCGTAGTATATTACTTGTTGTTGGAATATTACAACACCTCTACTTTTGAAACTGCATATACCTTTCAAACAGATTGTTAGGAAGGGGAGGTGTCAGTCATTTCCATTATCTTCAAAAACAAAGACTCTCAATCCAAGACAGAGCATGTTTGGTGAGCGGTGTGCTCAGTAGCGAGTAATGGTGCTACTTACATTTCACATACTGTAATAAGTCAATGTTCGTCTTGTGCGTGTGTTTAATATAAATATTGTGACTGTTGTTCGTGAATTTACACAAGTTATAATGGCATGCACTGTTCAGATAATTTTGTGGTTGGGTGAAACGTTGGAGGAAGTGGACTTGAACACCAAAAGTAATGGTAATGAAACAGATAAGGTTTTCAAAAGTGATCCTAACTCTGAAACAGAGTGTCTGCAAGTTCCGAGGAAGAAGAGGTACTTTTGTTCATTGAAGGCTGTAGGCTGTATTCCATTCATTTTAGGAAAGGATGGGATTACCAAGTGGGGCCTCCATGCTCACGCTGCAAGTGAACTGGACTAGTATAACTTGGAAACAATATTCTCTAACCCATGGGTAAATAATGGAAATATCAAGCCCAATAATAATAATTATTATTATTATTATTATTATTATTATTATTATTATTATTATTATTATTATTATTATTATTATTATTATTATTATTATTATTATTATTATTATTATTATTATTATTATTTCCGGACTCTATTTGGTATAAATCATGATCATATTATTTGTGAGGTTATGTCATGAAACATCTGCTGTATGTATATTAATAAGAGTTTATTTAATGTAAGAACATGTAATTAATAGCATATCATTTATTATTTAACTGTACATATAATGTATAAATCCAATGCAATATTGTACCACACATGGTAACAGTCTGGAACAACGTATCTTTGGTTCTAGAGAGTTACAGAAAATTCCTTTCATTGTAAATAGGTTATTGGAGACTCTCGGAATTACAAGAAAATATGTTGTGTCATAGTCTTCTAGAAGCCTGGCCAAGCAACATATATAAAGATGCAGTCTTGAGGGTAGAGTTGAGTTGTTTAACAAGAGTTGTGAGTGTAAGTCGTTAACTGAGTATGTGAATTCATGTTGTGATTGGTAGTGCGTTGACATGCTACTATGGCAGTCTTCCTCTTCTACTTCTTTGTAGAAGTATTCTGTTTCAAAATGGCAGTCTATTAGTGCATGTTTGTGTAATATGTATAAATAATTTGTAAATAAAATAGTGTACACAATTGACAGCATTTTATGTGTGCGCCTTTGTGGCTACAACACTGCTACAAATGTTCGAACCCAGAAAAAGTGTTCCAGGAAAGATGCTGAAAAAACAGAAGTGTTGACTGACTGTGTAAAATGTTTGTTTCCTGTTGCACTGATTTATATCTCTACATTATTTAGTTCATACTGAGAATACCCCTCCTCAGTTGAGGAGCTAATGAAGATAAAATGAATGATGGTGAATGAAATTGGATAAGGACATGGAAGGGATCAGCTGTGGACCTGACCTGGCATTTGCCTGGAAGTATAAATGGGAAACCATAGAAAATCATTCTCAGAACAGCCAACGGTGGGGTTCGAACCCACGCGTCTCCCGAATACAGAGCTTGGCTCTGCACGGCCACTCCACTTGCTCATGTTCCTAAGTAAATAACTACCTCAAATTGACGTATTAAAAATACCTCCATCTTTATAATTATGGGAATATTATGGCCTTAAACATAAAGGTGAGTGCTGCACTCACTAACGAGTAATGCCGGGTTAACAAAAGAATGCTGGACAGTACATGGCCAATTGAGCATTAACCCTTGTAGTTCTTTGTTATTGGACTTTTTTTTCCTCAGGGGTAATCAATTGGTAGTCACATGGTGACAAATCTGGACTAGAAGTAGTGCAATCCAGAGCGCTCCTCTGCATTTCTTCCAATAAGGCCTTCACAGCAGCAGTGGTGTGGGGCCTAGCAGGGTGTAGCAGATCAGGAGTCTCATTCATATTTGATGGGGTATGATTAGCGTAGTGGCTTATCTGAGGTCTGGTTCCCGGTCGATCCTGGGTTACAATTCTCAC
This sequence comes from Anabrus simplex, assembly GCF_040414725.1. Taxonomy (NCBI): domain Eukaryota; kingdom Metazoa; phylum Arthropoda; class Insecta; order Orthoptera; family Tettigoniidae; genus Anabrus; species Anabrus simplex. Next base: position 729,805,266 of record NC_090265.1, read on the forward strand.
TTCAAATATCACATGGTGCCAGGAAAGCCTGCTTGCTACTTCCATGTTGCACCAACACAGACTGGTCTTAAGGTGCAGCCCAGTATTTGCCTGGTGTGAAAATGGGAAACTACAGAAAACCATCTTCAGGTCTGTCAACAGTGGAGTTTGCACCCACCATCTACCAAATGGTACCTCACATCTACAGGAGCCAAACCCTGAAGCTAACACGCTTGATGAGTGAGGGAGGACCCCTGGCCTTAAACCTCCAGTCAAAACTCAAAATGCCCTGGATAGCACCAGTAACCCCAGAAATAGCTGAGATAAGCTAAAGACAGTTTACATCCACCCCATGGGAAAATGGAAAAAGGATACATATCTGATCCAACTTCGTACTCTGTGTATGTAAAACTAATCTCTACTGTAGATCTGATGATATGCTTTTACCCTGTCAAGAAAACAAAGTGAAATTCTTTATGTTTCACAAAGAACTTTGCTCTGCATCTTCAGAAGAAAATCTCGTCTGTTCACGAGCAAGACTTCTCTAAGGATGAAGTTTTGAATTTGAATGCTTTATCATTGCACAGTGGGTCAAAATCGAAATCTAGGAGGACAAAATTATTTTTTTCATAATTAAAGAATCAAAATTGATTACTTCCACAGCATTCTCATGTAATTGCCGCGCACTATTCTGGGATATAAACGCATCTTAGTGTAAATCTGTCACCACTGTTCGAGCTGGAATCTTATCTTACCTCCTGCGCTGTGCGTGCGTATCTCGCAATCTGAATTGGAGAGTGAATGTAAGTGGCTGTGGTTTGGTTGTCTTTGAGGTAAGTGTGATGCTTTAAGTTGGAACATGCAGCTGAAGGTATGATCTTTACATTTGTAACGGGTTTCGGTTATTAATGGGCATAATCGATACGTAATTTTAGCTATATTTGCATCATGTATTATTTAATTATTATTTTTAAAATTATATTTTCACTTAGAGTTTTAGTATGTCGCGTCACTCTGCGTCACTGTCTACTTAATGTTAAAATGTAGATAAAGTCTTGTAGTTTACGCCTGTTATAAGAATTTTTGCATCTTTTTGCAACTTACTTGGTTATTTTACATTTTAGATGATGCCGCGCAACCAGTTCTCACACGTTTACAACTGTTTGAAGCACTGTGTTCGAAGATTGTATCAAAAGTGGAACTTTGTGACTTTGTCAAAAGTAAATTAGGGATAGACAATTGTTCTGAAGAGATAACTGAATGCCTACAAGGTGATTTAAAGGATTTTGTTGTTAATTTTACCACGCGTTGGAAGCAGGTTCATAGAAGTAAAGCAAAATTCATTTCAAAATATTCTGATTGGTTAAAAGAGAAGATAACATTTTCGAAAATTGTGTATGATTCTAAATTAATAGAAAATTTAAATCCTCCTATTCCATCCGCATCGAAAGTCGGAAGGCCTAGAAAGTGGTGAAAAATCAAAGAGATGAAAAATTCAACCGCTACTCTCTGCACATTCAGAACAAGAACTTATTCATGCCACACAAGTATTATTGCACATGTCTGGAAAACGAGATGCTGCAAAAATGGTTAAAGAAACTCTTAAGTCTCCACATAGAGCTACTAAAATTAAAAAAATCATATATATCACCAGCTGTAAAACGTAAAACCTGTACCACTTACCGGTGGAGAGGCTCTATCATTCCTTGTAAGTAACAGTTACAGCAAAAGCCAATATATGAATATGCGACTTGAATGCAAAAATAGGAACTGTAATATTTTCCCACCTTACCACATCATTAGAGAAACAAAACAGAAATGCTATCCACCAAGTGAATCAATAACAATAACAGAAACATCAGCCACAAGAACATTGCAATGACTGGTCGACCGTACAATTGAAACAGTCTATTTCTAGCAATGATACAGTTCATATTATATTAAAATGGAGGTGTGATGCTTCAAACGGACATAGTCAGTAAAAGCAGAAATTTACAGATGACGGCAGTGACACTGATATTTTTGTAGCTTCAGTTGTTCCATTACAAATGTATTATTTAAATGTAGAAAGCAACAATGAAAATAAAATTTTATGACAGAACCCACGACCTTCTTCGACATGATTTTTAAGACCCCTTCAATAATTGTTTGAAAAGAAGACTGTCAAATTGACTAGGTGAGAGGTTCAATTACTGAAACTTAAATAACGTCCCTCCAACCGAGTAAAATAGAAATTTATGATCAATACATATATATTAATCGAACTCTATTGCTGACCATGGTGGATGGAAAAGTCTGCAATTCTATTACAGGTTCATCAGCACTGAGGTGTTATGTGTGTGGTGCTGGTCCCAGAGAAATGAATAACACACTCACTAAAACAGTTTGTCCTGAAGAGAGCTATAAATTTGGATTATCTACCCTCCATTGTTGGATCCGTTCTTTTTTTTGAATGCCTGCTACATATATCTTACAAAATAGAAATTAAGAAATGGCAAGTAAGAGGATGAAGATCAGACAAAAATAGAAAACAGAAAGAAAGTACTGTAATACAAAATAAATTTCGATCAGAAATGGGGCTGCATGTTGACAAACCCAGATCTGGAGGCACCGGAAATTCGAATGATGGCAACACTGCTCGCCGTTTTTTTTTTTTTTTTTTTTTTTTTTTTTTTGAGGATCCAGTCTTGTCATCCAAAATTAGGGTATAAATGAAGAGCTAATCAGACGTTTCTCTACAATTTTGTGTGCTCTTTCTTGTCAGTTCCCTATAAATATACCGCTTTCAAGACCTACACCCAGGATAATACAGTAAAATTGTATCTAAATCTGTATCCATGGTATTATATGCCATTCCCTGTGCATAAAGTATTAATTCATGGTGCATATATATAATTGATTTTTGTATTATACCTATCGGGCAATTGTCAGAAGAAGCCCAAGAAACACGTAACAAAGATGAGAAAATACAGATTTGGACATTCTAGGAAATCCTCACGAAAACATACAAATGAGGACATATTGCATATGCTGCTGATATCTTTGGACTCAGTAATATCTCATAAAACCAAAATTCAACATAAAACGAGAAGAGCATTATCCAGTGAAGTATTACTACTCCTGAAAGAACCAGATGTACCGGCTCATCATGAACAGCATGAGGCAGTGAATGACGATGAAGCTTCAGATGACACATGTGATGAGTCATCAAGGTCAGGGTCATCGAGTGATTAGTGATAGTGACTGAAGTGCTGTCTGCGATTATCCACAATTGCAGTCTTCCAAATTAAAAGCAAACTGAGTACAATCTATTGTAGTTTATTGTAGTTTAGGCTCTATCCAACTCCTAGTCATATACAATTTCTTGCATGTGTAGACGTAGATGTAGCTTAAGAAAGGTCTTAACTGATGTTTATTATGAAGTAAACAAATTATATACATTGCATTCACTCTAAATTCATGATTAAAACGTAAAAATAATTTTGTCTCCCTAGATTTCGATTTTGACCCACTGTGCATTGGTCAGGAGTAAGTGGTACTCTGGTTCATCAAGAGAGGGATTACTGTGTGCTAACCTCCCGAGTGGGAGGAATAATAATAATAATAATAATAATAATAATAATAATAATAATAATAATAATAATAATATGGCTTATGCCGTATGAGCGACCTGCGCATCCGTTAGAATGGGGCCCTGCCTAGGACGAATTCTAATGACGGCGAAGATGGCACAAACACCCAGTTCCCAAGCGAGAAGAATTAACTAATGAAAGTTAAAATCACCGACCATGCCAGGGATCAAACCTGTGACCCCTTGGACCAAAGGACAGCATGCCATGGAGCTGGACAAGCAGGAGGTGACACTTGTTCCATCGTATGTGCGTTGCAAAATAAACAGCAAGGTTATCAGACAAGTCGTGGACAAATATGGTAGAAGAAATAAATAAATAAAAATTAAGTGCAACGAAAGACTGACAGGACAGTGGAAGGCGTGAGAGAACAAAGTTGGGGTAAACATAAATATGTTGTCTGCCTTGGTATTCATTACCATAGTGGATTTTGTTTGCTGATGACATTTTAACATGGGAAGAAATGAAGAGGAGCAAGACTTCGATAATGACAAGAGCAGAAACTAGACTCTACAAGTAGTGGCATACTGGGTGAGAATTGAGCAGGCAACAAGCATGTTAGAGACAATATGTAGCATTGATTTTTTACGGACCTCGACTGAGGGAAACAGGAGCAGGATTCAAGCAGTACAAAGGACATTCTAAGGGAATATACCAAGAGAGATATGGGGAAGAGCAGGTGAATGTAAACTGTAAGAAAGAACCAACAGAGAAAAGCTGAAGTGGGTTGGAGTCATCGAAGAAATACAAAATGAGAGAATTCAGAAGAAAAAGATGGAGAAAATGATCACTGGAAAGAAAAGAAAGTAAGCCTGTATTTTAAAGAAACAAGACATTCTGTTATAAGGTGTATTCTGAATCTCGGGAGATAAATTTTAATTTCCATAACACCACATGCAATGGGCAAGATTTGAACCGCAACAGCCTTGGTGGCAAGCCAGTGACTCAGCTGCATTGAAAGACTCTGTCATCGAAAGTGGCATAAACAGCAACACTCTGATTGAAGAACAATGGTGGGAAGAAGGGAAGACGGTATCATCGTCCTCTTCCTTTCCCCTTATCCAGCTCCTGCCAGCACTTCTCCACCTTCCTTTCTCCTCCCACCATTCCTCTTCCATCATTTCATCCCAGTCCAGGTTTCTTCTTCCACTCCTCTTTATCCACCTTGTTCTAGATCTCCCTCTTGCTCTCTTACCCCCCAAACATCATCTCATCATCTGTTTTTGTACTCTTTTCTCCTCCATCCTCTTTAAATGTCCAAACCATCTTAGGTTACCCCTATCAATTCTCTCATTTAGGTTTTCCATTCTGACCTCCTTTTTTACATCTTCCTTTCTCACTCTGTCTTTCCTTGTCTTTCCTATCATACTTCTTAGGTATTTCATTTCTCTGGCCTGAATTCTACTCTCCTCCCTACTTGTCATTGTCCAGGTCTCAATACATTTTGTACATTATCTCTTTACACTTCCAAACAAGGTTTCTTACACTTTGGTAGAATGCACTTTTGCTAACCTCCATGTCCTACCTTGTATTCTGTACTAATTCACTCCCTAGGTATTTGAAACTATCAACAATTTCAAGGGTTTGACCACCAAATTTTACAATTCCTTTCTCTCGTCTTGCTCCTCTTAAAAATGATCTTGGTTTTCTCTGCACCGATTTTCATATCAATTTTTTCCATTTTCTCATTCAGTGTATCAAGTTGTTTTTGTACTTCTTTGCTGTCATAGTAATAACTTCATCTCCCTATCCCCATGTGCTTTCTTTATTTAATTTTGTCCATAACCATCAGAAACAAAAGAGGTGACAGCACACTCGCCGGTCTTAGACCAGTTTAATGTCTAAACCATTCTGTCTTTCCAACCGGAGTCTGCATACTATTGACGCAGTTGTTGTACATTGCTCATATCATTTCTACAGTTTGTGTAACTGTCTCTTTTTGACCGTGGTTTCCCAAACATTTTCCTTTTGTTACATCTATGAATGGCATGACCAGATCCTTTCCATATTCCTAACTCTTTTCCATTAGTTATCTCATGCTGAAGATAGGATCCAGTGAAGATGTTCCACTTCTAAAGCCATACTGTTCCTTCTACCTTTCTTCTCATTCACCTATCTAAAATCCTTTCCAGTATTTTGCCAGCCCAGGTCAGGACACATAAATTCACAGAGAGGAGAACACAGTCAACGGTCAATGGTTTAGATGGCGGAAGAGGACCCCAGTCCCAACGACAGACAATACAGAAGAACTTTCGTCTGTCAGAATGTCTGTACTTGAGTAAAGTGGTTTCAAAACGTGTCTGAACTCCTGAGGACTGGCCTCAAGTTACACCTGGCAGTAGGCATAAATGCCTCTGGTAGTGGCGAACCCACCGTAATAGCAGCATAAATAGGAGTACAGAACTTTACACTTGCCTCGGTAAAGGTTGAAAGACAGAATACAGGTAAATTATGTCACCCAGAGAGAATTGAAGTGGGGACGCATGAAGAAGAATTTTACACTAACAAATGATAAACTCATCTGAATGATTCTGAAAGCAGACCAAGTAAATATGATGTTCCATAAACATACCATAGGCAATTTCCCAACTTGGAATGTGGACCGTGCTGGGAAGGGAGGCTTGAAATCTAAAACAAGAATAGCACACATGGATATACGTAATGTTAGATACAAATCCTAGAAAATACACCAACTAATAAATAAAATACTCACATTCTTTATAGAGTTCATTAATAGGAGCAAAGTCATTTATGTCGTCGAGGAAGATAGTTGTCTTCACAACTGAAAATACAGAAAATACTTAATGAAATGGAGTGAGAAAAGAAAAAAATACATGCAATTACTTCAATATTGTATTGAAAATACAGTATAGATTGTCATTATGCTGGTGTACCCATAGTTCCATTTGCTGATATAGGGTAGGGGATGAAGCGGGATGAAATCAAATGGACCCACTGTTGGCAGCACTGAAGATGGTTTTCCGCGGTTGTACATAAATATGGTATTGCATAAATCTCTACATGGACATCTGTGAGCAGCACTTGGAGCTCACATTCAAAGAAAATTCACCCTATTTCCTCATGTATAGAAATTTCAGGAAACATTTCTGGATCTTTCTATTATTTCAATACCTTAATTGTTACATGGGTTCCATATAACACTAGCTATTCAAGTCTAGAATGTACCAACATATTATAGAGTGAAATAATTGTTGTTATTCCATTAAATGGCTTTACATTACACAAGACAAATCGTAGTACTTTGTTAGCTGTTTCTTCAATATGACTTCTTGGCATCGAATGATATACCTAGGTCATTCATTGTATTCTATGACTTTCTTCAAGTTCTCGCTAACATGGAGTATTTGAGAGTTGAAATAATAACATGCCTTACATACAGGCATCATCGGCCATGGGTTTAACCTTGAAATAATATCAGGCACCTGATTTACATATAAATAAAATAAAACTAATTTATAAAAAAACCTTGAAGAGAAAAAAATTAACATGGTAAAGACTAGTACAATGTTGGTTTTAAATTTATTGCTATAAGTGAGAAGTTGACAATTGGTGAAAGTATTTGCAATATTGACATTGGAAGACTACTATTGTAAGTAAAATGAATAAAGCAACAGTTTGTTATAGACAAGTGGTAAAATTGCTATAAAATGATGTTGACCGACTAGCGGTTAGAATTAGATAATGACGAGAATGACGATCAAAACCGTATTTTTTAAAACATAATGTAAGGATGTAAAGGAGAGGGCATAATAAGTCTCTGGTAAGACCCCAACTAGAGTATGGTTCCCTCACCAGGATTACCTGATTCAAGAACTGGAAAAAATCCAAAGAAAAGCAGCTCGATTTGTTCTGGGTGATTTCCGACAAAAGAGTAGCGTTACAAAAATGTGCAAAGTTTGGGCTGGGAAGAATTGGGAAAAAGAAGACGAGCTGCCCGACTAAGTGGTATGTATGGAAATTCTAAGTTCCCATGGAGGGAATTAGATATTTTTCCACCAACAGAGCATATCAAAATCAGATAAAAAATTAGATGTATGGCTTTTCAGGCATTTGCTCTATTAACCAGCATTTCGTCTTAGGTCTGACACTAGACTCATCAGAGTGGGATGTGTCAGACCCTACCCACTGACACTGGGGTGTATGCAGGTGAACTTATCAGAAGCCTTATGTTCCGAGCTGTCAGTGGAGAGATGGCGTGGAATGACATTAGTATACGAATAAGTCTGAGTGGCGTCTTTAAAAGTAGGAAAGATCACAATATGAAGATAAAGTTGGAATTCAAGAGGACAAATTGGGGCAAATATTCATTTATAGGAAGGGGAGTTAGGGATTGGAATAACTTACCAAGGGAGATGTTCAATAAATTTCCAATTTCTTTGAGATCATTTAAGAAAAAGCTAGGAAAACAACAGATAGGGAATCTGCCACCTGGGCGACTGCCCTAAATGCAGTCCAGGATTGATTGATTGATTGAGTGATTGATTGATTGATTGATTGATTGATTGATTGATTGATTGATTGATTGATTGATTGATTGATTGATTGATTGATTGATTGAATAAAGTAATGTTGACAGATGGTCAAGTGACCTGTAATTATTTCTTTACGTAAGATAAAAGTCAAAAGCCAATAGCATATGATGAAGTTGTGGTTCACTTTGATGAAGTACAAGGTTGTAGTTGAAGGTTAATATACGATGTTTATATTGGACCTCTATGGACCATCTCATTTGATACGATGCTATAACGTTGTTAAGAATATGGGTTTATTGAATGCTGGTCGAAAAGGCAATGTGACAGTTGAATGTAGCTAACGTGTTGAATGTTGGATCAGAAGTAGAATCTGTAAAAGGAAACCAGAAGCGTGGTGTTAATTGTATGAAAAAATCATAATAAACTTATTAGGTGGAAATCGTGTACACTTAGCATTTGACAATGGTAAGAGTAACTTGTTACAACACGCGCAGCAATACACTTTCCTCTTTCTCCCTAGTGGATAGTAGCTCCCCTCCAAGTACTACAAACAAGCCCATAGTCATGCTTTAACAAACAGATCCCCCTCCAATACAAACCTACAGCTATAACACTCGTAGCAAGAGCTCGATAGTCATCAATAACTTTTAGCTCATAACATAACATAACAAGGAATGACATTAGTATACGAATAAGTTTGAGTGGCGTCTTTAAAAGTAGGAAAGATCACAATATGAAGATAAAGTTGGAATTCGTCAAATGGTAAGTGTACATGATTTCCACCCTAATATGTTTATTACGTTTTTTCATACAATTAACACCACGCTTCTGGTTTTCTTTTACAGATTCTACTTCTGATCCAACATTCAACTCGTTAGCTACATTCAACTGTCACATTGCGTTTTCGACCAGCATTCAAGAAACCCATATTCTTAACAACATTATAGCATCGTATCAAAGGAGATGGTCCATAGAGGTCCAATATAAACATCGTATATTAACCTTCAAATACAACCTCGTACTTCTTCATCAAAGTGAACCACAACTTCACCATTTGCTATTGGCTTTTGACTTTTATCTTGCGTAAACAAATAATTACAGGTAACTTGACCATCCGTAAACATTATTTTATTCAACATTATGTTTTAAAAAATATAATTTTGATCGTCATTCTCGTCATTAACTAATTCTAACCGCTAGTCGGTCAACATCATTTTATAGCAATTTTACCACTTATCTATAACAAACTGTTGCTTTATTCATTTTACTTACAATAGTAGTCTTCCAATGTCAATATTGCAAATACTTTCACCAATTGTCAGCTTCTCACTCATAGCAATATCTTCAAAACCAACATTGTTAATTTTTTCTCTTCAAGGTTTTTTATAAATTAGTTTTATTTTATTTAATTTATATGTAAATCAGGTGCCTGATATTATTTCAAGGTTAAACCCATGGCTGATGATGCCTGTATGTAAGGCGAAACATGTACCATTTTAATTAACATGTCAATGTAAATCAACAAAGACAAGATTTATTGCATTGATTAGGTGGTCAAATTAATAAATGAACTTGTTATTATTTCAATCAAATATCATCAATATGGATCAAAAATGATATTTATCACATGTAATATTTGAGAGTTACCGGCACTTTGGCTGTTAGAAATATTGTTCCATTTGCAGATGCTATCTATATCGCACTGTAGAAGATGGCTTCCTGAAATATGCCTGAATTTCAGATCATCTGCATCTGCATAAATCAAGCATTTGGAATGTCTTATACAATTTGGGAAAACATCAATGAAAAGTAAAAACAGAATTCGTCCTAGATTTGAACCTTGTGGAATTCCCAGAATCAAGAGAATTTTAGATGTACTTCTTCTAAAAGTGATGTACTGTGCTCTGTTTTGTAAGTATAAACTGAAAAAGTGAAGAAGTAGCTGAGGAAAACCTTTTGAATTCAATTTACTTAGAAGCCAGTCATGATCTACTTTGTCAAACACATTTTTAAAATATTACTTCCGCCTGAATGTCTGTGAGAAATGTACCATGTTGGTAACTGTTGATCTTTGGAATATGAAGCCATGCTGACACTCTGACACACATGATTTTACATGGAAAACAACGTATTTACATAATATGAACTAATAATTTTGCTACTGGATGAAAGTTATTAACTAGTAGCCAGTTACCAGATTTAAATATTGAACGTACACTCATGTTCATAAAAAACAGAATACCCTGAAAGACTAGAGATAGGAAGTTCATATTCTCAAGACATGTGCAATAGTATGTTCTGAAAAAATTATTAGCATTTGAACCATGTCGGCCCTCAGGTTCAAGGTCCACATCGATATCTCGTCACACCACCACTGACTGGTAAAATGTGCCTGCGGCTCTCGTTATCGCTATAAACCGAAGGTAAAGGATCAGTGTGACACGAGCAGACATGCAGGATGCCTCACAGACGTATGGGAGAACCGTACTGTCAAATGAGTGAGTTTGAAAGAGGGCGCATTATTGGCATGAGAGAACATGCTGCATCCATCCGGGAAATTGCTGCTCGTATGGGACGAAGTATGTCGACAGTGCAATGGGTGTATACAGAATGGTTCACAGAAGGCCTACAACACAACGACACCTCTTCTGAATGGCATTGCAGGCCAGATCTGCATCCTCCTCAGCTCTGGCACAACAGTGGAACACATCGTACACTATCAGGAGTGACAGTCCGGCGCCGATTATTATGGTCTGTGTTACAGGCGTGTCGTCCACTTCTCCGCCTACTTTTGACTAATGTGCATAAGCATGCTGGACTGTAATGGTGTATGGAATGATGTCACTGGGGACAGGAATGGAAGCAGATAGTGTTTTTGGACAAATCCAGGTTCTGTTTGTTTAAAAATTATGACCGCATTTTGGTTCGCCAAAGACAGGGGGAGAGGCATCACATTGACTGCATTCGCACAAGACATACAGCACCCACTCAAGTCCTTATGGTGTGGGGTGCTACTGGGTTCAACCACAAATCATAGCTGGTGCATGTCCAGAGCACTGTGACCAGTTTGACCTAAGTGAATGACATCCTGCGACCCGTAGCCATACCCTTTCTTCACAAGACCCCAGACGCCGTATTTCAGCAGGACAATGCGTGACCACATGTTGCTGCATGAACACGTGCCTTCTTGTTGTCACAGGATGTCAGACTGTTGCCCTGGCCTGCCCGATCATCGGACTTATCGCCAATTGAAAATGTGTGGGATATGGTAAAACGACAGGTGCGGCGCTGTAACCCAATGCCAACCACCAAAGATGAATTGTATAATGCAGCATGGATAGCTATACCCCAGGACACCATTCGCACCTATACGCATCGATGCCATCACACATGACACAAGTTTATCAGTGCCCATGAGGACCCTGTGCCTGCTAGGCAACAGGACACATGTTGAACCTAGGTGACTGAAATGCTAATTGTTTCTTCAGAACATACTAAATGTCCTGTGAATATGAACTTCTTATCTCAAGTTTTTCAAGGTGTTCTGTTTTTTATGAACATGAGTGTATTTTCTAAGTAGCAGGGAATGTTTTGGTTTTAAGTGCAAGATTAAATGTAAAATGCAATGGTTCTTTTAGAACATCCCCGCAATTCTTGATGACATAGGGAGGGATTAAATGTGTGAACCTGCAATGCTTTTCCTTTCAATTTCTTAATTGCGGCTGAGATATCATCCATAGCTATGATTTGTACATTTAACCATTCAAGTTGGTTTGACATTCAGTGTACATCCAGTGGACTCAGCCAGTTCGACATACCACAAACGGCCGGTGCAAGTGGAAGTTAGAGCACCTATTATGCACTGCTGCTTTCCGGGGTCTTTTTTCACCATATGATTCGAGAAGCTGTGTACATTTCTGATATTGCTGTTTCAGTTAGAATTAATACAAAATGTATCAATACATGCTCCTTTTGACTCATAACAGTCAGGAATAGAACATGAAATGAGCTCTGTTCAGTTTCAAGGAAGCTGCTTTATAATGTGTTGCATCCTTTCCTGCCATCTCGATAATGCTTCATGAATTTTATCGAACTTTAAAATTCTTTGATAGATTTAGACAAGTCAATACAGGATCAAATAAAATACCTATTATGGTTAAATTTATCAATGGCTAGAGGCTAGTCAGTCACAGAAGAATGGCCAGGTCATTGCATACTCTTACAGGCACAGGGATTATTCCTTTGATAGACGACAGCAGTGAAAGGGACGTGTCGGGAAGCAATATTTTCGGTAGAGATACGACAGTGTCTACACAAAGCAAGTGGTTACTGCAGAAGTAGCAGACAGCACAGATGAAGAAGGAGCAGCTTCAGCTGTAATAACTTCATTCGCTGTCCACAGGTTGTGGCCTGAAATAGTACAGTACGTCAAAACTGAATGACAGATACCTTGAGGTTCCACTTAGTCAAAACAACTTACAATCTTACAGATTACATATGCTTTATTTTCTTTACATTAAAAACACCAGAGATGTTTGATCTTGTATTTGAGACATCTCTAGCCATAAAAATCATTAAGATTAAAATGCGACAGGACTGGCCATTGAGAATATTTCTATTATACATTTCAAATTTCAATCCTTTTTGTAAAGGTTTTCTTCATCCTGCAGACAAAAGTCCTTCTCATTTATTCGTTGGCTGTAACTCGATCCAAGTACACATAACTTCTTCCTGCAGACAATGACCAGTCCAACTCAGTTTATGGATGTGTTTGCAATGACTAAAAAGACCAATCCTGGTATAAAACATACGCCTACACAAATCAGACTGAATGGATGTAGGAGGGCTGGATTGTAATAGACTTAGTTCTTCTGTTGGAAACAGGACTAGAGTTTATGTAAAATTGGGCTTGTTTTTGTAAACAACTCTTCAATATTTATTCATTGTACAAACTGTTGCTTTATGCTGTAGCCTTATTTCAAATGGTATGGAAGAGAGGACTTCTCAAGGTGTATTGTAAACTTTAAAGGTAAGCAAAAAGAAACACCCAAAATTTTGAATAAGGAACATAGGTGAAACATGTTGAGTTTCCATGCTGTCTGCACCATAATTTTTCATGTTTCAGTGATGTAGATTACTGGTGGCATGATGATTGTTTTATGAAGTTTGAGTTTCATCTCCTTAACAACCAATGAAACAGAGCAGATGGATTGCAAGCACTGAAAGACTGCTGAGGCTTTGCGAATTCTGTAGATGAAATCTACACCTAACCTGCCATCCTGCAGTACGATGTTACCGTAAAAGCTTTAGCTAGGGTAAGACTGTAGTTTTTTCAAGATGAACTATTGTCAGTAAAAATGACATCAATAGATGCCTTTGGTTATGGCACCATACACAGCCATTAACTCGGCTCAAGGGAGATAGGGTCACCTTCCCTATTCCTGCACTTGAGTAATTTCTGTCTGGTGCGTCCACGTCGCGGGGTTGGGCACCCTACACTTCAGTAGGCCGGAGTGATAGGATGGCTGAGTTCAGTCAGGGACCCAGTCCCGTGGGGTATAACATGGAACCCATGCCCAGGGATATGGGTGAAGACCTCAATGGCAGTGAAGGCAGAAGTGAAAATCACTGGTACGGTGGATCTGGCGGAAGAGGCAATATCTGATCCCTGAGAAGTGACTCAGGGCCTGCTGCCTTGCAGGTTGATAGGGGACTATTAAAGGCTAAGGGAAACAACCCTGACAGAAAAATCATTGGAAGTGATAGGCCCAGCAAATCAACTTCTGAATAATTTGGAATTGCTTTCAAAACTAAACGAGGCATCGGGTGGAAATAATGCAATCTCCAGAATAATGACTCTAGTTCCCTCCTTGGTAATGATATTAATGACGGTTCAATACCTGATGCTCCATCACAACCAAAGAGGAGAATACACAAAACTCATCAAAATAGCCATGCTAAACATTCTGACACTAACTGGCAAAATAGAGGAATATGTAGACTTAATGAAAACAAGGAACATAAACATACTGGGACTCAGTGAAACCAAGTGGAAGGGAAAAGGATCAAAGGAACTCAGAGAGGGATATCATCTATTCTGGTCAGGTGGAGATCAAACAAAAAATGGAGTTGGTGTTGTTATGGATCATCAAATGAAAGATCATATAGTAGAAATAAAATATGTTTCTGATCGAATTCTTCACATAATGCTAAAATTGTATTCTTCCCAGAACATCAACATCATTCAGTGCTATGCACCACAGACTGGTTATGAAGATGAAGAAAAACAACATTTTTAAGAAGACATAGAGGAAAGAATAAGAGGAGATGGAATGATTATCATAGGGGATATGAATGCTCAAGTAGGGACTATGTGAAATGAATATGAAAGTATTCTAGGAGCACATGGATGGGTTCCACGAAACCCAGAAGGAACTAGACTACTTGATCTCTGTCTCAGGAACAACCTTGTAATAGGCAACTCATAGTATCAAAAACAAAAAAGCCATAAGGTCACAAAAGATGGATGGGATGGAAAAAGTGAATATCTTGTAGACTATTTTTTGATCGAGAAACAACTAAAAAATACTGTTAGACCCAAAAGTGATTCCTAGTGTCTCCCTGGAAAGATATCATAGACTCCTCATTGGATACTTCAAGTTTAACAAGTTAAAAGAAGTAAGAAGCACATAGGTAAAGAAACTGAAGACATGGAAGCTGAAGGACAATGACAGAATAATAGAGTTCCAAGAAAACATCAAAACAGTACTACCAAAGACAGATGAAAGAACAGTTGAGGAGGGATGGAAGGATCTGAAAGAAAATCTAGTAATTATAACTGAGAAGGTATATGGACAAACCAGTGGCACTAGAAGATGGAAGGAAAATCCATGGTGGAATGACAGAACAAGAACTGCTGTCCTGAACATGAACAACATGTTTAGAAAATATTTTAAGGACTGGACTGACCATAATAAGGAACTATACAGGGTTGCTAAAAAACAAGCAAAACAAGTTGTTACAGAAGAACAAGAGAAGTGGTTGAACAAGTGGAGTGATGAATTGAAAGAGGATATTAATGGTAATAAGAAAATGTTATATGGGATGATGAAAAATAGAAAAAGAGATAAAGAACACTCCAAATACCTAAGAGATGATAATGAAAATCTGATCACTGAAGATGATAAGATCATCTTTGATGAATTGCTAAAAAATGTAAATTGCATGCAGCCTACACAAGAAAAAACAGTACTATCTCATGCAAGTCTGCCTCTGACAACGGGTTAGACTTAACATGGAGTGATGTAAAATATGCCTGGAAATACATCAAAACCGGAAAATCAGCTGGTGCCGATGAAATGAATGGAGAAGTGATCAAGGCTATGGGCATTTCTGAAAACATTGGATCTATAGATACTTTCATAAGATCTGGAAAGAAGGGTACATACCAGTTTATTGCAAAACAGGCATCATAATTCCAATTTTCAAGAAAGGAGATAGAAAGAAATGTTTCAACTATAGAGGCATCACTTTAACGTCTCAAGTTGGTAAACTTTATGAAAGAATTATAGAGCTTATAATCAGACCCCTTATTGAAGAGAACCTCTTGGAAGAACAGTTTCGATTCAGGAAGAGGAGATCAACAACTGATTTAATCTTTATTGTCCGTCAGTTAATGGAAAAATACTACGAACACAACCGAGACTTGTGGTTAGCCTTTCTGGATATCAAGAAAGCATTTTATGCTGTAAACAGAGAGACGGTATGGGAAACACTGAAGAAAATTGGAATACAGGATGATATGATACACAGGATCAAGAATTTGTATGAAGATACCTGCAGTAAAGTCAAAACACCTGTAGGAATGACTGAAACATTTGATATAAAATCAGGGTTAAGACAGGGTGGTGTTTTGTCTCCTCTTCTTTTCATCACTGTGATGAACGAGATTCAGAGAAAAGTTCACCAAACCATTGGAGGTAAGAAAATGAAAGTTATCTTATTCGCTGATGATATATGCTTGTGGGGAGACTCTAAAGAAGACCTTCAAGAACAAATAAACTCCTGGACAGTAGCTGCTAAAGAATATGGACTCATCTTCAGCCAAGAGAAAAGTGAGGTTATGGTCATGAAAAGATACAGACAACCAGTGGGACACACTGAAATGGAGCGGAAACAGCTACAGATGAACCATCAATTCAAATATCTTGGGAGTGTTATCTCTGATACTGGTTCTATAGACAAGGAAATTTCCTAAAGAATCAGACAGGTAGCAACTTCTACAAAATAGTTAAAGACATAATATGGAACAAGAAAATACCAACAAAATGTAAGAGAGTCATATATGAAACCTATTACGTACCAATCCTGACCTATGATTGCGAAACATGGACCATGAGAAATAAATATGTTGGTAGAATCCAGGTAGCAGAAATGAGATTTGTCCATAGCATGATCGGTAAAACATGGAGGGACAGAGTCCGTAATGAGAAAATCTGCAAGCAGACTCAAGTTGTAAGACTGTAGGACAGAATAACAGCGCAGTGACTGAGAAGGTATGACATATGCGACACATGGGATATTAACAGATTACCAAAACAAATGTATGATCTAAAACTTTAAGACAAAAGACCAAGAGGGCGACCAAGACTCAGGTACAAATACATGGTGAAGATTGACACTGAACAGCAAGGACATACTTTGGAAAACATCGAAGAAGGAGAGAAGTTCAGAGACCGGAACTGGTGGAGAAGCCTCATTCACCGACCCATCGCTTAAGATGGAACGACATGAGATATGTATGTATGTATGTATGTATGTATGTAGATGCAGAGTGGGTCTTGGCCCATAAGTGGCCATGGCTGGTCCGTGGTCCAACAGCTCTGCACACTGACCAGCCAACCGAGCAGAGGAGGGCTGGCCACAGCTCTACTGTGGCTCTACACCTCTGCATTTGGGAGACAGGACAGGGCTGGACCTCAAGGTTGGTCCCAACCGTCGGCTGTCCTGAGAATGGTTTTCCGTGGTTTTCCATTCTCCTGCACTAAGGCGAAAGCCAGGACAGTCCCTAGTATAGGCCATGGCCACCAACCCCCTCACCTTCTCCAAGCATCTCCTTCACCGTAACAAATCTCTCGGCCTGAGCGACAGCATCACCCTCTAAGAGACCCACCTCCCCCTTCAGGGGAGGAATGAAAACATTTTTTTAGTAGTAGTAGTAAAAATGACTGCCCTTCTCCATCTGCGGGTTTGAATTTACGATCTTGTGATAATGTGTGGATAAATACTGTAGTATAGTTTCTCTGTTCTCTTAGCTGAAGAGTTCTTATGAATTTCACATTTAGTTTGCAAAATAAAGAAGAGAATTCTAGGTTTCTGTGCTGTATAGGAAGGGACTGATGGCAACATACATGGATTATCAGTTTTATAATTAATTTATACAGGAAATGCAGATGTTTGTAGTTTTGCCAGTGGCACAAGCTATTCCCATCACACCCTTGACCACACCCAAATAATTTGTGGATGTAGGGAAGCTGCCCGTGATTTTATAAAACATTAATTTTATTGTCCTGGAATTTTCCTTCTAGAATGGTCCCAAGTGGGATTCAACATCACCAAATTTAGTGTACTCTGTTTTAGACTATCAAATCGGTCAAGTTCACGACAGTACAACAGCTATTGATCATTGTTCTAACAGGCAAAACAGAGGAATATAAGTTCCAAATAAGCATATTAAAAATGAAAAAAATTAAGTAATAGTTTAGGGAGATAAAGGAAAGAAACATCACTGAAATACAAAAATGCATATCAAAAGGAAACTTGAGTTGGATTAACACGTTAAGTGCCGAGCCGATTGTAGCACACTATTCCACTGGTGCCAGGCATGTTTTTGAATTGCATTCCGCTGGTGCCAAAGCAATTGTACGCGTTGTAGACTGTTTATATAATCTTGGGATGTATTTATATGATGTACTAAGTAAATTTTATCTCACCATACCATGGTCATGCGTGACGCCATATGGTGTCACATCAATTTTTAGGAAAGATAAAATTTAGCGTGACGCCATATGGTGTCACAGAATTTTTTGACATGGAATGTTCAATACGAATTTCCAATACGGGATATTTATTTCCTAATTCAAATTAACGCAATATTTATGAAAACCTAGTAAAATGCAAAACAAGTACTTATATTTCATTACATATTGTTGTGAACAGTTTTCTGATAACTCTAAACAATGAAAATATGCGTCTCGACATGCCCGAGTTCTTGTTACTCGTAATTTTTCAAACCTTATTGGCATCGTTGTTCAAACATCGTCCTTTGTACACTTGTTTCATGTGCTGTTTTCATATTTACGTTTTGCACTTCTGATCGGGAAGTTAAGGGAAACGCGCTAACTGTACGCTACCTGGCTGCTGGCGCAGCTCGATGCAGCCCGGTTGGTTCACGTCCGATGTTTCGCTCCTCCCTACCTCTCCGCCACACCCCGATACTCCCGTGGTACTTCTAATTTTATGACTATTTATTTGCTCAATTTTGGCGTTTAAACTTGCGCTGGGTACATGCAGTTTTCACCTTGGCATTCTACTGCCTCCCACGAATATTCCTACCAAATTTCAACCGAATCCGAGTGTAACACATGTATGTGTTCCCTCGTAAGATTATTACCAATATCTTCCATTTTTTTATATTTTTGCACAACTATATAAACTGAGTGATAATACGTACGTAAACGAGGAATAAATAAAGCTTGGCGCGCTTTCACCTGTGACAAAGACCACTGGCCAGTCAGTGGCTTCGGAAGAATACTGTGGCGCCACATGGTGGCATACAGTAAAAATACATAGCTGGAATCGACCCTGAAGTTCGCCCTTCACGTAGTACCAATTTTACGCGGATAGATGTCACAGCTGATTATCTACGGCGCATCGCCTGAAACTCAACTGTGCCGCCATATGGCGTCACGCCAACTCTGATTTCAAGAACGGTGTGCCGCCATATGGCGTCACGCCATCTCAAATTTGTAGACCACCGTGACGCCATATGGCGGCACGTGGCACCCAACGTGTTAATAACAGTTCTGCCATCAGCTGTCATAGAGGATGTTTCATAAGATCACCTTCAGCCATTAAGAGTGAAAAAAATGCCATTTACTGTACATACCATTACCATAGCTGGAATCAGCAGCTTCTAGGATCTTCCCGAGGTTGATAAGAGCCTGCTTTGCTTCTTCGAGAGCTCCTCCATCTACCAGCTTCATAGTGTCCTTGTTGAGGCCCAGCACACCGGACACGTACACCGTGTTGTCGACCCGCACAGCTTGACTGCACACACAGTTGGTAAAAGAAAGCTTCATTTGGTTTTCCTGATTTAGAAATTGTCTTAGCTTGGAATTTTGCACTGCAACTGAACGACTTACCCTGTTTCACCTCCCATGCAGAAGCAATCTCTGTGGATATCCACAACAAACATTATGTCTGAGACAAGTGTACCTTTTAATATTAAAAACTTCATATTTAGTCCGTATTGAAAAGAGACTAACATACAGTAAAGGAGAGTACAAATGATCAACCTTATATCAATACAAAATATGTTGCTAATACAAGATCACAGCATTTTTATTTTATGTCCAAAGACATGGAAACCAGTCCCTAATAAAAATGTTGTGATCTTGTATTAGCAACATATTTTGTATTGATATAAGGTGGATCATTTGTACTCTCCTTTATTACAAGTGTACCTGCTAGGAACTTCATATGCAATTATTTTCATTCTGGTCTGTATTGATATAATTATTAGTAGAGATAAGGAGTCCACCTAATCAATACTTTTTTTATATGTGTGACTATTTCTACATCACAATGTGGGACTAGTTTCGATCATATAATAATCATCCTCAGTCACTTGTAGTAAAAAATTGACTCTGTATATATATATGTATATATATAACAATGACGAAACTTCTACTTAAAATTGGGTGATGTGCTCATGAGCTGTGTTTTGAAGTTTGATGTGACTTGAAAAGTAAAATTTTGCATCTGGTGACATCACGACATGTATAAATTCTTGAAATTAAAATTACTTTTGACATTCACAATGGATAAAATTGTGTTTTGATGAATGTCAAACACATTCCATTTGATTAGTTGAGTCTGTGGAAAGTATGTCTATGAGAATTTCAACATTCGCTATAATCATGAATGTCACATAAGTACTATAGGTTGAAACCCACAAAATGGGTAATAAGATGACGCTGAGGAGAAATTGCCAGTTTTTCCTGAGAGAGCTTCAGTAGAGTCGATTTTAATTTGTAAACTTCTATCGTCTTCCCTTCCTTTACCTTCCTCCTCACACACTCTCGTCAGTGGTCAGTTTGGCTTTAGTCTGTGCACAATCAGCAGTGACGGTGCTACCGGAGGTGAGCCCTGCAAAACACATTGTTCATTCACTTTCGTCCAGCATTAGTTCACAAGCCCCTATAAGTTTCTTCATTGTTTTCCCTTCCAAATGCTATCTTCAACAACCCGAAATGGCACAGTTCACAAATTTATATACAGTTTATGATGTTCACAAATGTCAATTAACCACACCTCGATTTCAAATTCCCGGAAAACAATGGAAGTTTACAAATTAAAATCAACTCTCCTGAAACACTCTCAAGAAAAACTGACAATTTCTCCTCAGCATAATCTTATTACCGCAGTTTGTGGGTTTCAACCGATAGTACTTATATGACATTCATGATTATTGTGAATGCTAAAATTCTCATAGACATACTTTCCACTGACTCAACTAATCAAATTGGATGAATTTGACATTCATCAAAATACTATTTTATCCAATGTAAGTGTCATTAGAGGTAATTTTAATTTCAAGAATGTATACCTGTTGTGATGTCACCAGATGCAAAATTTTATTTTTTAAGACACATCAAATTTCACAACACAGCTCATGAGCACATCACCGAATTTTAAGTATAAGTTTCAGCACTGTTTTACATATATATACAGAGTCAATTTTTAGCTATAAGTGGCTGAGGATAATCGTTATATGATTGAAACTAGTACCACAGTGTGATGTATAAATAGTCACACATATAAACATGTATTGATTAGATGGAATCCTTATCTCTGCTGATTGTAATTGCTATGAACTTACATATTACCATGTGGTCACTCTTTCTTTAACGGCCGTAGCCGTGTTGAAACACCGGATCCCGTGAGATCTCCGAAGTTACGCAACATTGGGCGTGGTCAGGAGTTGGATGGGTTGCCACACGCTGTTGGTGGGGGGTAAGAGAATGGAGGAGCGGAAAGGAACTGGCCACCCTACCGCACGTAAACTCTAGCTCAGGAGCACCTCTGCGGAGGTTCGGACCTGCCTTCGGGCAGAATAACCCTTACCTACTCTTTCTTTGAGCAACTGTATATGTAAATAAAAGAAAGGAACAAATGGTTGTTGTTGCTGACAAGACCTAGTGTTTACAACACTCTATGTCTTCTGCTATGGGCTAAAACATTGACCTGTCTCAGGCTCATCCTTGGCTTGACAATATGAAAGCAACTGAGGTATAAACGATGCTAGAATGCTGTTCCTTACCATGAAAACATGCCAAGTGGATCGTTTATGCTATTGCTATGGATGTCTATGTCGCTGTGTCACAAACGTGTCAATTGGCTCACAAGGTATATTGCTATCGCTGCCAGCTGCAGTGAAACAACTTGCTTGCAGTTTCAGTCGCAGACTGTTCTGTTTTCTCAAGTAGACAAAAATGTTGTATTATAATCTCATCATTGACAAGGAAGATTATTACTAGGGCTCAGAAGTTGAGGAAAGTCTTAATTCTCGAGTGTCCGAAGACGAGGCCTAACATAATATATGTTCATTCTGGGTCACTGTAGGCCAGAAAATGTCAGGTTTTATTTGTCCTTTTTTTTTTTGTTGCCCTTTTTGAGATTTTTTAAATTATAGGACCTTTTTCAGGTCTCAACAGCCTTTTTTTTTTTGCAACTTCACCTTCTTTTGACTACATTTGTACTGACCATTCTCGATTAGAATCATCATTCTAAGCATCTTTTCTGCAGTAAGAGAGAAAATTAAATGAAACTTAAAAAATTGAAACTAATGCTTGAAAAAACCTGAGGTATCAAATTATGTGCAAGATAAGTGAAATATTGAAAGGAGAAAATTTTGATGTGAGAGTTTGTGAAGAGGAAGATCTCCCTTGCTTCAAGTATGAACCCTTAAAATCCGTTGATGTGGAGAGAAGTTTTTCGATGTTTCACAACGTGCTGTCCGAAAACTGGTGATCCTTTACACCTAAGAACCTGAAGATGACTACTGTGATATACTGCAAAGCCACCTGAGGTAAGGTTTCCAAATTCCAATTTCTGTAACCCTAGTGTGGTTAAGACAAATATGATTCCAGTTATACGAATTTCAATTTCTTTCTGCAGAATGTACATTGCAGATTTGCTGAATTCATTCTATGTGGAAAAAATATTTCATTCTAAATTCTGCAAGTACTTTTTTAACACAGACAGAATTCCTTTTTCTTAATTATGTTAATTTAAAAATATGTACTGTCTGAAAGAAGTATTGTGTGTTGCATACCCCAAGAATTATGTATTTTAAAACATTCTATTCCTTCATTAAATATTTAATTAAAACTACAATTATGAATTAATTTGGATCACATTTATACGTCCTTTTGCCAGTTTTTAGGTCTTTTTTAGGCAATTTGTAGGACTTCAACTTCCGAGCCCCAGTTATTACCCTTGATGGTATGTACTTCCCTCTTCTTCCAGCACATTGTAAAATGTCTACGACTGAGCTCGATAAGCTGCAGTTGCTCAAGTGCGGTCAGTATCCAGTATTCGGGAGATAGTGGGTTCGAATCCCACTGTTGGCAGCCCTGAAGATGGTTTCCCATTTTCACACCAAGAAAATGCTGGGGCTGTACCTTATTAAGGCCATGGCTGCTTCCTTCCAACTCCTAGCCCTTTCCTGTCCTATCGTTGCCATAAAACCTATTTGTGTTGGTGCGACGTAAAACAACTTGTAAAATAAATAAAAAGGTCTATGACCATATCAAACAATTGTTGTTCAAGTAGGGAAAATAGCATAAGAGAATGCTTCAAAACTTTTCCTACAACATCAACAGAACAATTGCCAGACAAGCGAATAGTGATGTGTGGTCATGTTTTATTCGAGGACTCATCACAAGTAGTATTCCGAAGTGTATTTCACTGTAATTTTAAGCTCTTTAAAATATGTTATTTGCACTTTGCCATGTGTCCATTCTTCTTTTTCTTCCTCTCCTGCTTTTACAGCCCCATTGGACCGTTTCAGTCAAACACTTTTTGGTTATCTTCGTTGATAAGTTTTCTTTCCAAATTGCCCAGTAGCTCTTCATTTGTTCTGGTCTTTTATGTCGTTCCTCACCTGTAAATGCCCTTTTTATTGTGTGTCATTTGTCTATTTTATGTTTAAATCTTACTTTTATGTTTTTCAGTTTCTTTCAATTTTCTATTTTGTTTTGCAAATCATCCAAGAGCTGTTTCTAGCTCTTCCATATCCTCTCTAATTTCTTTAATCTATCCTATTTGTTGTGGAAATTCTCTATAATTTTTCTTGGTAATCTGGTTTCTGGTGTCCTCATAATTTGACCCAAAAAATGATCTTCTTCTTCCGTATAGTATCTGTGAAGGGCTCCAGTTCTCTGTACACCGCATCATCCACCATTGCCCATCTTTTTTATTTTTCAATGAATGTCTTAGCTTTTCTGTCTACTTTCAGGATTTTGTTGATTCTGTTTCTCTGAGTGACTTGAAATGAAATGTCGTATGGCTTTTAGTGCCGGGATACCCCAGAACGGGTTCAGCTCGCCAGGTGCAGGTCTTTCTATTTGACACCAGTAGGCGACCTGTGTGTCGTGATGAGGATGAAATGATGATGAAGACAACACATACACCCAGCCTCCGTGCCATTGGAATTAACCAATTAAGGTTAAAATCCCCGACCCAGCCAGGAATCGAACCCGGGACCCTCTGAACCGAAGGCCAGTACGCTGACCGTTCAGCCAATGATCTGAGTGACATGCCATTCACAGTAATAAAGTTGCACACTTACCTGCAATTCCCAGCTCATAGGTTTTTCTTTTTATAGAAAATGTGAGTTATGATGATTCTTGTTGCATTACTTATTTTCTCCTTAATTTTTGCCATCTTCAACACCAAGACAACGCAATAAAATGAAACGTGCACTGTTCGCTGCAGCGAAGGAGAGGTGACCCTGCTTGCACAAATCAGAGTGCAGACCATCCTCGTTGACATCGCGGCAAGCATCCATATGAAACAAAATCATTTGTACCGCGGTGAAACTTCGAGGCAGTCATCCAGACAGCGAGACATGTTGTGAATACATACTTCCATTCAGTTCAGTTCTTTTGTTTTAGCAGCAATGCAAACATCAATAGCGACCCAGTTGGCATGTTTTTTTCCCCTATGTAGCCAATTCCTATGACAAATGGTGTGAAAACATCATTCTTAGGGTGGGTTAAGGCATACATTTCAATGGGCTTCACAGGCTGATGTGCAATAGCAAGTTACGGCTTGGTGAGGAAAACAACGGGGAAACCACTTCATTTCTCGTTTCCCTCGTATGTCTCTTCAGCGATGCCTACCCCAACTATGGAGCTGTTGAGGATTAAACCAGCTTCAGGACTGAACACTCAACATAAATACAGACACAAACATGTATCGGAACTCATAACACAATAACAGGGTGTTAAAAGATTAGGAACACAGGACAAATACAATTCCTGTCCTTATGTTAATGCAGTGAGTTGAACTGAACTTTGAAGTTTTTCAGTCTGCCAAAAGTAATGCAAGTCTAAAAATACTGGAAAAGAAAACATTTAACACTTTGAAGACGAGCGCCGTGCATCGTACGTTGATGGTAATTTTCCGTAGATGACGAGCACCGTTCGTCGTTGAGTTCTAATGATTATATATGCACTTCAACATACTGCAAACGCTAGCAGAGTGCTGGAATACATTTCGCAGTGCTTGTAGTTCATAAAAAAATACCAAGCAGCAGCACATGATTGGAACCTAATTCTACTGTGATACTAAGTTGGTACTACTGAGGCAGCTTCAAAACACATAGTCTCAAGCAGCTAATGACTAGAGCAAATTATCACAATTTATGAATTTTTTTCATTTCTCAATGATTAGAGTGTACAGTATGTGCTGAATTTCATAAATGTATCATGGTGTTTGTAAATACCCTATGTAATTTTTCATGTTTTTAATATGCATTGTGAAAATTAAAACAATTGAAAGTAGAAAAAAATGTTTTATAATTTATTTATTAAAGTTAGTGGTTTTGCTCCAATTTTGAAAACCAAAGTGTGCTTGCGTAGCTCAAACATTGCTGAATCCAAAAGAGGTTTGTGACTGTAAGTAAGGTTATCAGTTATTTTTCTATAAAAATGTGAAAACACACTAAAATACTCAGTCCACAGTGTTAAGATCTAACTTCACCTGCCCAGTCTTCAATGTGTTAACAACAGAATTTACCTGAAAAAGATGTTTTAATTAATAATAGAAATGCCTCAAACATTACACATCATAAAATAATAGAATTTCATTAAATATAAAGGAGGCAATAGAAATACTCATCACAGAAAAAAGCAATCAAAACAGAAGGGTATGTACAGACACTCTAAGACAGAAACAGGTTCCAAGAGGGACATTCCAGGAATCATGAACAAGGGGAGTGTGTATGTGAGAACTTATAGAAGGCAGCAGTATGTAAGGATTGTTGGTTACGAGAATAATGTCAGATAGAGCAGGTGACTAATACTAGTGAAGAATTAAAATTTACCTACAATAACATTTACAATGAGAAACAAAAGTTGAAAACTAGAAAAGCAGCTGGAATTGATAAGATTTCTGAGGATATACTATACAGTAGGCTGGGATAGAGTACCATATCTGAAGTACTTATTTCATTATTGTTTGTGTGAAGGAGCTATACCAAATGAATGGAGAGTTGCTATAGTAGCCCCTGCATATAAAGGAAAGGGTGACAGACATAAAGCTAAAAATTACAGGCCAGTCAGTTTGACATGCATTGCACATCAGCTTTGGGAAAGCATTCTTTCTGATTATATTAGACATGTTTACAAAATTAATAACTGGTTCGATAGAAGGCAGTTCGGGTTTAGGAAAAGTTATTCCACTGAAGCTCAACTTGTAGGATTCCAGCAAGAAATAGCAGATATCTTGGATTCAGGAAGTCAAATGGACTGTATCGTGACTGACCTATTTAAGGCATTTGATAGGGTAGATCATGGGAGACTACTGACAAAAAAAGAGTGCAACTGGACTAGACAAAAGAGTGATTGAATGGGTGGCTATATTTCTAGAAAACAGAACTCAGAGAATTAGAGTAGGCGAAACTTTATCTGACCCTGTAATAATTAAGAGGAGAATTCTTCAAGGGAGTATTATTGGAACTTTATGTTTTCTTTATATGTACATGAAATGAGTAAAGAAGTGGAACCAGAGATAAGGTTTTTTGCAGATGATGTTATTCTGTACAGAGTAATAAATAAGTTACAAGATTGTGAGCAACTGCAAAATGACCACAATAATGTTGTCAGATGGACAGGAGGCAATGGTGTGATGATAAACGGGATGAAAAATCAGGTTGTGAGTTTCATAAATGGGGAAAAGTCCTGTCAGTTTTAATTAATGCATTGATGGCGTGAAAGTTCCTTATGCGGATCACTATAAGTACCTAGGTAGGGAAGATCTTCATTGGGATAATCACATAAACGGGATTGTAAATAACTGTTACGGATCTCTTAACAAGGTTATGAGGGTATTTCGGGTTTGTAGTTAGTATGTAAAGGAGAGGGCATATAAGTCTCTGGTAAGACTCCAATTAGTGTATGATTTCAGCGTATGGGACCCTCACCAGGACTACTTGATATTGAACTGGAAAAGATCCAAAGGAAAGGTACACAATTTGTTTCGGGCAATTTCTGACAAAGAATTGACAAATTTCATTGTAATGGTCTGTACTGATATAATTTGATTAAGAACTTTATTTTATTTAAAGTGTCCACCTAATCAACACACATTGCTTCACAAGTGAAAATACATGTAATTTTAATGTCTTAAGTGCAATACAGTACATGTTTCGTTTTACTAGAAGACTTCTTCAGCTGTAGTGTCTTACTAAAAATAATAACTCAAAAGTGTCCGACTCGTTGGCTGAACAGTCAGCATACTAGCCTTCGGTTCAGAGGGTCCCGGGTTCGATTCCCGGCCGGATCGGGGATTTTAACCTTCATTGATTAATTCCAATGGCACGGGGGCTGGGTGTATATGTTGTCTTCATCATCATTTCATCCTCATAACGATGCGCAGGTCGCCTACAGGTGTCAAATAGAAAGACCTGCACCTGGCAAGCCGAACCTGTTCTAGGATATCCCAGCACTAAAAGCCATACGACATTTCATTTCATATCTTAGAAGTAAAATCACTATTGAATATTACTCTTGAATACATTGAATACTATTGAGAACATCAATTCGTCTTCTGAGGAATCTTTAGAAAATATCTGTGCGACAGTTTTTGGTTACATTCCACAAAATTTCTTAAGAATGTTTTAAAACGAACACTTAAAAATACAACTAGAGTACAATCATTCTTTGTAAAAACTTTATTAAAAACAGTTAACAGCTGATTGTAGCTTGATTTGAGTTTCAGTGTACTGATTGTGTGTTTGTTGAGCTATAGCTCAGGAGGTGGCAGAGAAAAGAGACCTCGCTGGTCAATAACAAGGTCCTATTTGTATTCCTCCCTATGGCTGACTGCCTCACGAGCTAAGTGTTAGCTTGTTCTTTACAGTGCATATTGTGCCTATTTATAAATAGTAAAAGTCCTGTCACTTTTAATTACTGCATGGATGGTGGGAAAGTTCATTATGGGGATCACTGTAAGTACCTAGGTGTTGATATAAGGAAACATCTTCATTGGGGTAATCACATAAGCAGAATTGTACAATACACGCAGCATTACTGTAAAGAACAAGCTAATGCTTAGCTCGGGAGGCAGTCAGTCATAGGGAGGAGTACAAATAGGACCTTGTTATTAACCAGATTTCTTTTTGAAAGCTTCAGGTCCTCAGACGATTTGACAAAACCAACAGTCAGTGAGGTCCCTTTCCTCTTCCACCTCTCGTTTTGCAGATTCATCTCACTTCATATCCAACCCCGTAGAGAAATGGTACAAGGGTTGGACAAACAAACATAATATTCATCAGTTCTTAAGAAAAGGTAATTTGATAGAATCTGATGATGTTCTTTCAAGAACGAAACATGTCACTGTTATTTATTAAATTATATCTTTTGCAGGTACCTTCTAGTTTGGTTTCAACAGACTGAAAAATTTCAAAGTTATATAACTAAGTTGAAACTGAAAAAAGTGTGCTGATTTAGCACTTAACTGCAACTGTCTTAGTGCACTTTTCTATCCAATGTAACCATTATATCACGCACTAGAAGCTAATCGACACAGGTTAGTGATGTGTATAGCTGCTTATACCTCAGTGTTCAGCATGTTGTAAGCAGATCAACAATCTACACACAGCATTAATTCTTACCAATGAAGTCAATGTCATCTCAACCTCGAAACAGTACCAGCCTACTCCAAAATTAGAAGCCACAAGATAGTAGCTGCCTTTGTTGAATTTAGAAAGGCCTTCAAGTACATGAACAGACCAACCTTTAGTAAAATTAATGAGGAATTAGGACAAGACAACAAATTCAAAAGACTTGTTCCACAAACCTTCACTAAAACACAGCCCAAAGTGAAATTCAGAGGTGAGATTTCAGAAACCTCCCAGTCAAAACAAGGGTCAGGCAAGATAACAGTCTTTCCCCACTGCTCTTCAACATCATCCTTGAAAAGTTGCAAGAGAATGGCACAAGGAACTATCGTCTTGGGTGTCCAGAGTGGTATCCACCTGGGTCAAAAGAACAAAGGGCTGACAGTAGATTACCTGGCCTTTGCAGACGACATGGCACTGACTGCTGAATCTCTGAAAATGGCTGTGATCTAGGTCAATTTTCTCAGAAGACATGCAGCCAAAGTGGGACTCCAAGTGTCACAGGAGGAAACCAAGTACTTCACCAATGGAGGGAGAGGAGAAACTGGACTGAACCCAACTTGTCAGAGGAAGAAGCCTTCTCACCGAGAGCATAGATGACATAGATGAATCAAACCACCTGTAATAAGCAAGACCAAGACTGTGTCACTAAGTGATAAAGATCAGAGCCCTGTACTGGAAGATGAGGAACACTGGAGATGACACCACTCAGAGCTTTCCGATTGTGCAAGATTCTTTCCCAAGCAACTGGCAAACCTCCTGTTCACCTCCTGATGAAACAAGAAAGTCCATGGCTGATGGAGACTGAGGACATAAGAGAACTGGGGCCAGCAGACTTACAAAATACACAGGCTGCGAGCTAGATTTCAATGAAAATACCCCGTGGTCAGAGGAAAGAAAAGAGCTACACCAAGAAAAGACGCAACAATACTGGGCAAAATTCAAAGTGCAACGACTGAAGAAATGTGGTCCCAACAAGGTCCATTCAGAAGTGGAAGAAACCATTACCATTGAGCAAATAAGCAACTGCTACATATTTCCAGAAATCAAGTATGATGGTATCAGGAATTTAGTTTTCAGAAAGTATCAAAAAGGAGGGGATGGTAAAGGGTCCTAAAACTGAGACAGCCTAAACTTTTCAGTAATTATACAAGAAAATAACCATTAAGAGGTGAAAAACAAAGAATTGTCTTCATTGTAACATTTGTTATGTTTTATAAAAGCTCTGAAAATAAAGCCCCAGAAAATTTTCTGTTATACAAGAGTATCATTTTCACATCATCAGTCTCATTTTAAGGCTTCAGACTGCTAATTATAGTATTTACATGGAAATATGTCACACCAACACAGTCAAGACTAATGGCAACGATGGGATAGAAAATGGTTAGGACTGGGAAGGAAGCAACTTGGTCTTAAATAAGGTACCGCCACAGTTTCTACCTTGTGTGAAAATTGGAAACCACGGAAAACTATCTTCAGAGCTGCTGGCTGCTCCTGAATGCAAGCTGTGACCCATACCAAGTAGTCAACACGCTCGATGTGTAATTATATGCAAACCAATTGCTAAGTATCTTATCATACTTTTTTTTTTTTTTTTTTTTTGCTAGTTGCTTTACGTCGCACCGACACAGATAGGTCTTATGGCGACGATGGGACGGGAAAGGGCTAGGAGTTGGAAGGAAGCGGCCGTGGCCTTAATTAAGGTACAGCCCCAGCATTTGCCTGGTGTGAAAATAGGAAACCACGGAAAACCATTTTCAGGGCTGCCGACAGTGGGGTTCGAACCTACTATCTCCCAAATACTGGATACTGGCCGCACTTAAGCGACTGCAGCTATCGAGCTCGGTAAGTATCTTATCATACTTAGAACTATACTAGAGTCCCGTTAATCTGAACCCCGTTAATCCGAAAGTCCGGTTAATCCGAACTGAAATATGTATTCATTTTTTAATTCTCCTTATTGAAATGAAAGAACATATAATAGAATGAAGATTTACTTGCATTTTATTAGTCATATTTTACTAGAATAACTTAATGTAAACACAATTACACATCATAGACCATCAATCACTGGTCGTTTATCTTTACAAAGTCTGTTAGTTTCTTTTGGCGTAGTGATTGGAACCTACTCAAATATGCAGTGTTAAACCAGCGTCTCATAAACATCACAGCAGTGGGCATAGCAGCGGAGTGTTGCTCCACGTAGCATACGGCAAGTTCTAAGGCGGCCACGGCATCTGAATGTGACACTAGTTGTTCATTGTTGTCTTCTTCGTCGTAACCCTGTTCCTCACCAACTCCAGAGTCTTTCTCCACCATAGCTACAGTTTCTTGGTCTGTTTGTTTAATTGATGACAGTCAGCTTCCATCCACTCGCTAATGTCATTTTCATTGTCGTTTTCTCCTCTACGGGTTCTTAACTACATTACTGTAATTTTATACAGTATTTTAATAATGTAACTGCTAAAGAATGGGCATTTCAATTCCAATATGTACTGTACTATATTGTAGAAACTATTTTCCTCAGAAGGTTGAGGCACTGGCTTTCTGACCTCAACTTGGCAGGTTCGATCCTGGCTCAGTCCGGTGTTATTTGAAGGTGTTCAAATACGTCAGCCTCGTGTAAGTAGATTTACTGGCAAGTGAAAGAACACCTGCAGGAGGAAACCCCGGCACCTAGGTGTCTCCGGAAACCGTAAAAGTAGTTAGCGGGACGTAAAAACAATAACATTATTATTAGAAAAAATCCGGTTAATCCGAAAATTTCGTAATCCGAACAGACTCCAGTCCCAATTAGTTCAGATTAACGAGACTCTACTGTATTTTTAAATGAGATAAGCTACTTTTTTTTTCTTTTTGACTTCAGAATAATACCAGATTTTGTGATTTTGTATCACATTTAAGGCAGGATATGTAAAGAAATTAAGACTTTCTAGACCTTATGCAGTTGAATCAAAAGAAAGTAGCCCTGCAGAAGTAGAAGTGGTTCTGCTGGGGCTCTGTGATTGCTTAACTGTCTCACATGTTGTGAGCATCTGGGTCATAGGTGATGGTGGTGGTAGTGATTATTGTTTAAGGTGAAATACAACAAGCAAACATCCTCTCTTAACAATAGTCAGAGGGAAAAAAAAAATAAAAGCAGAACTACATCAGGCTCAGCTGGAGTCCCTGAGGTCACCAGCTATCCCATGTTGAGAGCCTCTTGAAATCTTAAGAAGCCCAGCTGAGTGGCTTAGACTATTGAGACGCTGGCCTTCTATTCCCAAGTTGGCAGGTTCGATCATGGTTCAGTCTGGTGATATTTGAAGGTGCTCAAATATGTCAACTACGTGTTGGTAAATTTACTGGCACGTAAAAAGAACTCCAACGGGACAAACTTCCAGCACCTCAGAGTTTCCAAAAACCAACAAATGCAGTTAGTGGGACACAAAATTATTATTATTATTATTATTATTATTATTATTATTATTATTATTATTATTATTATTATTATTATTATTATTACATCTTAAGGAAAGCAGATGAATGAATTACGCTATGCGTTTGGTTAGTTATAGGTAGAGCCCTGCGTGGATATACAAAATATTATCCACATCTGCACTTCCTTCATCCGCACCCACATATTGTTATCTGCAGATATTGTAAATATTTAACTACAGTACCGTATATTACACCCATGGTATTGAAACGGATAGATCTGCTAACACAATGCAATAGGTCTTATACCTGGCACCAGAAAACCTACAGTCACAGGTTTGTGAGGAATTTTCTCTTGCAACAACTACCAAAATATTAACCTTTGTTCCTTCCTTCCATTAATTGTGAGCAGGAGCCAGATAGACTTAGGTCAGATTTACGGCTTTATGGTCTCAAGACTCTTTATATATCACCATTCTCCCATACCACTGTCAAGAGTCACTTAACAACAAGCAAGAGTATACCTGAGTGAAAATTAATAAACTTCATTATTTAGAAATTAACAGCAAGAGTATCCGCATGCGATACAGTTTGCACCCACTGAGACATAACTTTGAAGATATCCACATCCGTGCAGGGGTCTAGTTATAGGTCTTCAGTTTCCAAGGTAGTGGGTTCGATCACGGCTGAGATTATGGGCACTGAGTCTTTAAGTGCGACAATTCTATGTTGTTAGCTTCCGGCACGTTACATATATACGTAGGTGGTTTGAAAAGTTTTCGGAATGTACTACAGTACCTTACCTTGGTGGAACTGCTTTTATTTTTCAACATAGTCTCCCTGTAGACTAATGCATTTGGTCCAGCGATGTTCCAATGCCTTGATACCATCTCGAAAATGAGATTCCTTCAGGTCTGCAAAATACCTCTCCAATTCAGCTGTCAATTCTTCCCTTGCAGAAAATCTCCGTCCACCGAGGAAAATTTTCAGCTTTGGGAATAGATGAAAGTTTGATGGTGCCAAATCAGGTGAATAAGGTGGATGTGGCAACAATTCGTACCCCAGTTCATGAAGTTTTGCCATGGCAATAACTCTTGTGTGCGGCGGAGCATTGTCCTGATGAAAGATGACCTTTTTCCTTGCCAAACCAGGCCTTGTTTCACGTATCCTTTCCTGTAATTGGTCTAGGAGGTTTGCATAGTATTGCCCCATAACTGTTTGGCCAGTAGGAAGATAATCTATCAGCAGAATGCCTTTTGCATCCCAGAAAACTGAGGCCATGATCTTTCCGGCCGAATGCACTGCCTTTGCTTTTTTTGGGGGTGGTGAATCAGCATGTTTCCACTGCTTTGACTGCTGTTTTGTCTCTAGGGTATAGTAGTGGACCCAAGTTTCATCTGTAGTCACAAACCGGTGCAAAAAATCTTGTTGGTTGCACTGAAAACGGGCCAGACTTTGTTCGGACATTTCCAATCTGGTGCGTTTATTGTCCAATGTCAAGAGTCGCGGCACCCATCTTGCGGATAATTTTTTCATACCCAATTCTTCGGTTAAAATATAATATACCCATTTAGAAGACATCCCTACAGCTTCAGCAATCTCCCGCACTTTCAGTCGACAATCCTCCATGGACATTTTATGCACTTTTGCGATAAATTCTGGGGTAGTAACACTTTTTGGCCGTCCACTACGCGGATCATCATCCAAGCCCTCCCGACCAAATTTAAACTCTCTGGTCCACTTGGCAACAGTTGAAAATGAAGGAGCAGAGTCCCCCAGTGTGTTCTGAAAGTCGGCATGAATTTCCTTTGCTTTCATACCTTTCTTTACAAAGTATTTAATCACTGCTCGAATCTCAGTTTTTTCCATTGTCACAAATCACTACGTGGGAACAACAACAAAGAGTCATCACTACCACACCCCTGCACCTAGAGCACTGACGCGCCACGTGTTCACTCACAAAGGATGTGTGATTATTGTGCGGGAACCTCGTTGCTATAGCACTGACATCTAGCGGTGATTCCGAGAACTTTTCAGACCGTCCTCGTATATCAACCAGTGGCGGTTCGTGACATTTTACTCTGGCAGGGCTGTGCCGCCATCTCTTTCCCCTCACCAATCGGTCCAGTTTTCACTGACCATGATACTTTTAGATGAATCAGTGGTAAAGCGTGCTAGTATCCACTGTTACCACTAGTAACAGTTTGAAAATATAAAAATCAAATATTCTTTAATATTAATATGAAATATTTTTGTTTCTTCACCAGGGCATGTTGCGAGAACTATATTGCATCAGATTGCCACCGTAAAAGCTGAGCAAAAGGCTGTTACCACTCCATGCAGTGGTTACGCTTTGAATCTCTTCTAACGGCTAGGCAAGTATTACTGCACCTGCGCCAAGCAAACCCCTCTCCCCTCGACACTGAGATGTATCCTGCAACGTTCTCCGGTCGTGTTACCACTGTGGAAAGTGGAAACAAAAGCTTATAACATAGGACTTGAGCTGTTCTGTCCGTTCTTTCCACCGCGCTCAACAGTGCATTGTTATATTATTGTGTTATTGTTTTCTATTATAATACGATGTGACTTCTCTCGTTAAAGTGTGAATTTATATTTAATTTATGTTAGGTAAGGATAGCCTATAGGACTGCACAATGTATTAAACATTATAATGAGTGCTGTCGCTTCCACCCCGAAAATCAGTGAGTTGTTGGGCCCAGAATATTCATGTATGATAGAAAACTTACATTTTCATATTCTATTATCCTCAGAAAATAATGTTTGGAATAAAGATGGTGTGTACAATTTAGATAGGTTCAGAGTTTTAAAGAGATGCCATGAGGTGTCTTAAGCACATATCAACGCTTTTGCCAATATGATTCAGTTCAGAAGGTCCAGAATAGAGTTCTGTTTGAGTACAGTTTACAGAAAGAAAATTGGTGATCATAATGAGCTAGTAAAATATCACAGATATATTGTCAGCACTTTAATAGCTACTGTGTGTTTTCTTTCAAAGCGAGAATTACCTTTCAAGGGTCATCGAGAAACTGAAGAATCTGATAACAGAGGTAATTACAGGGAGTCACTAGCGTTAATTGCTAAGAAAGATGACGTATTTGGGCACCACTTAGAAACATCTACCATTTTCTCAGGACTTTCATCTGATATACAAAATGATATTATTGAAGCCATAGCTGCTTTTATGACCTGCGAAATTAAAGATGAGGTTAAGAAAGCAAATTTTATTTCCGTTATTTTGGATGAAAGTACGGATGTTTCTAACAGAACACAACTCTCTACGGTATTTAGATATGCTAGTTCCAAAGGCGAAATTCAAGATAAAATTTTTGAGATTCAGTGATGTAAACGGTGACCGTTCTGCTGTTTCTCTCTCTAAACATCTCTCTGAAGTGTTACAAGAATTTCAGTGTGGGGAAAAGTTAGTAGCAGGAACATTTGAAGGCACAGCAGTGATGGCAGGACAGCACAGTGGGTTGCAGAAGTTAGTCAGGGATATGACCAGACCATATTTGTTCACTGCTTGGTCATAGGCTCAACTTGATATTACAGCAATCTGTTAACCACATCAGGGAATGCAAAGTATTTTTTCAGACCTTGTCCGGGTTACCAGGGTTTTTTTCATCATCCCCTGAAAGGGCCACTGTTCTTGACAAAGTAATACAGAGACGATTACCAAAGTAGCGCCTACTCGATGGATATATGCTGGTAGGCTGGTTGAAGTTGTGCCCTCTGTACATACAGATCTCTGTAAATTCTTCAGAGAAATGAAAGATAATGCAGACGAATGGGACGATGGAATGAGAATTCAAGCTAAGGGTTACTATGTTACCTGCACGAATCTGATTTCTATTTCCTATCAAGTTTATTTGCTGAAGTGCTCCCTCAATCTGATCTTCTGTATCAGATTCTTTAGAAGCAAATATGTGATGCTGCCTTCTGCTCCAAAGAGATCCAGCAGTTTAAAGCATTTTTTTACGGACAACCAGAAATAATTTTGAAACTATGTGGTCAAAGTTGCAAGACAATGAAGGGAGGCAAGACTACCCTCAAAAGCGCCAGAGAATTGATTTTATAGGAACCAAGAAAACATCGTACCTCCGATTGTATTTGGAAATAATTGACATCATATCCGTGCAACTAACAGATAGATTTTCTGATATTAACAAGCTGGAGTTCCTTCAGTTAATTAATATTGACTAGTTTAACAATTTTGCGAAGAAGTTCCCAAACAGTGCCTATCAATTTTTAGTGAAGACCTCTGGACAAAATTTCAACTGCATGAAACTTAAAAGTGAACTGTCTGTCCTCTACATGAGGCCAGACCTTGTGAAAAATAATGCATATGACCTCTACCAATATTTGAACATCAGTGGTCTTAAGAAAGCATATCCAGAAGCAACTAAATTGATTGACCTTATTCTCACCACCCCAGCAACAAGCACTTTCGCTGAAAGAAGTTTCTCGGTCTCAAAAAAGGATACACACCTTACAAAGAAATTCACAAGTACAGGACAGACTCTCTGCATTTTTTTTATTGCGATTGAGAAGAAATTTCTGAGTGACTTAACGAAGAGGCATAATTTCTACGATACTGTGATAGACATTTTAGATGCCACAACATGCCGCCGTATTGACCTGAAGTACAAATAGGACATACTGGGGTAAGCCTTAAAGCTCGTAAGAAATTAATTTTAAACTTTATGAGTGCCATACGTTTTGCATGATGTGAACTATTTTCAATTAGTGCATGATCGAGATTGCTAGTTTCTATGATGTTGATGCTAATAATAATAATGGCAATAATAATACTGGCGTATGGCCTCCGAAGAGGCCTGGTGCAGGTTTTTTTCTAGTAGATTGCCTATTAGGCGACCTTCATATCTGTGAAGATGAGGGCCCTACCTAGGATTGTTTCTAATGTTGAATACACCACACACACCCAGCCCCCGAGCCATTGAAATTAACCAATTAAGGTTAAAATCCCTGACCCAGCAGGGAATCGAACCCGGGACCATCTAAACCGAAGGCCAGAACGCTGACCATTCAGCCAACGAGTCAGACATGTTGACGCTGACTAGTGTTCAATATATTATTTGCCATTTCATCATTTTCATATGATGTAATCTTATACAAAAGTAATATCAACTATCAAGTCTTTCACTTCTTTGAAATGACATCTGTACTACTCATAAAAATGCTGGGGTGCAAGCGACAATATACTCTCAGAAGGAGTGTGGTAACACTTTTCACTGAGATGAATAATAATAATAATAATAATAATAATAATAATAATAATAATAATAATAATAATAATAATAATAATAATAATAATAATAATCGATGACACTGGCTGAAGAGAAATCTGCTTGCACTACAACTACACTACAATGGCATTTATGCACACACATTAATTAACACGCTAACAGCTAAAGCTATCCCAACTATTATGGCACTGCACTGTTTCACTGGCCTCCGTGACTCAGGCGGCAGAGCGCCGGCCTCTCACTGCTGGGTTCCGTGGTTCAAATCCCGGTCACTCCATGTGATATTTGTGCTGGACAAAGCGGAGACAGGACAGGTTTTTCTCCGGGTACTCCAGTTTTCCCTGTCATATTTCATTCCAGTAACACTCTCCAGAATCAATTCATTTCATGTTTTGTTCATTAATCATTGCTCCAGAGAAGTGCGACAGGCTTCAGCAGCCGGCACAATTTCTATCCTCACCACTAGATGAGGCTTCATTCATTCCATTCCTGACCCAGTCAAATGACTGGAAACAGGCTGTGGATTTTCCTTTTTTTTTTTTTTTTTTTTTTTTTCACTGTTTCACTGATCACAATCACAACTGATAATAACAACATTCATGAAAACAAATAGGCCTAAACAGTGCACTCTCGAATTTCTATCTCCTTGCTCAAATTTCAAGGCATAACAACATATTTAACAAATTGACTACCCTACAAATAGTGCCGTCACGTTACGGTTATATTTTGGATCTTTGGCTTCTTTATAGAACTGAATATCAGTATAATAGAATTCATTGTTTTGTAAAATATTTTGGAATTAATCTCTAACAACAATTAATATAAGACATGGGGGGAAAAGCCTAGGTACATTTTTAAAGTGTTGGCAATATTGCTGAGGACTCCGCCGTTCAGCACACATGCCTGGGACCTACTGAGGACTCTGCCGGACACATCATACCCACCTGCACTCTCCCCTTCCCCAGACAAGCCCACATCGTCCTTCCAGGCTCCTAGCAAAGTTTGGGGACGTACTCAGGGCTCTGCTGCCATAGTCCGAGCTCCTCACGACTAAAGAGAAAACATCGTGCTTGCTGGGCAGCAGCCGGGGCCTGAAAGCCTTTGCCATTTTCTTGAAAATAGAAAAGCAAATGTTTACTGCCGAAATAATAAAGATAACATTGCATAACTGAATATCACACCACAGAAGTTCGACTTCGCTACATTTGTCCTTATGTACCTAATCATTTACAGAGTGAAATTACGTTAAATGTTTTTGAAAAGGCGGCGCCCAAATGCCCTTCATGCACGAACCGCCACTGATATCAACATATTCACAGGACAAAATTCCAACATCTTGGCATCATCTAGAATCTACAGCAATATGATCCAAGGAATGACAGACAAATTACGGTACATTATTATCATGATACCGTCAAAGTCAACTAACTAACTGCTTGACAATTAAGAACCAAAATTTTACACAATGCATCCAAACGACGAACTCGAACGAATCAACTATAATAGGCTAATAGCAAAAATATGTTCCTTTCTTCAAATACACAACCTTTCAGCGATCAAAAAAGGCCTATCTTACTTGTATGGTCCAACAGGTTTGGGTGCACTGGCGGTGCATATAATTTTTCGTACTGCTTTCGACATCTTGAGATCTGTAAGAGAGTAAGCTACAATTCTCTCCGCTCTCAAGTCAGCAACAGGGAGAACGAGAAGTTATAACAGAAGTATTTATGAATATGTATGAGAGTTCAAAGGTCGCTCCCAGAGATAACACTACGCTTATCACTTTGTATGCAAAACGTACGCTACACTGGCTTCGGATACGTATATTAATTGATGGCTACATATACAATTTAAACTAAAGAAGAGGTTATGATCAGCGAACGATCAAATCGAAGATTTCATGGAAGTTATCATTGGAACGCTTAGCCAATCATTGCCATCAGGCAATGGTTTCGTTTCAGTAATGTCGTCCAAGACGATGTTTGTAACATTAACGTCATGCGATTTTTTCCTCTCACTCTTTCCACACTCCGCTGAAGACCGATGGTTCCGACATAAATATGTCTTATAACTGGGGGTCATTTGAAAATGTGCGTTACGGAAATAAGCATCACAGAATGTGTGACGGAAGTGTAACCCGAGCAACCGTGCAGACTATGATGTAAGGTATGGGTTGAGAACGGCCAGACGGTGTTACCTAGCAACCAAACAGCAACTGTGCAGGCTATTTTTATAATAAAGTTTTATTGCAGCCAATGGCCATATGTAAATTTTCTACTCTTTACTATATTCATGTAAGGACTTTTCTCTTTTGCTACACTTATTGAAGTGATGATTGTCAAGAGTTGGAAACCGAAACAGAAGATAGAGAGGGAGAGAGACAGAGGGAAACAAGAAGCTTCTCATTCACAAACAAAGATATTTTCAGAGAAATGCAACTGCTTCAGCAAGGAAAAGCAGCAGGGAGTGATCAAATTACTAGGGAGGTATTAAAGACAATGGGGTGGTACATAGTGCCTTATTTAAAATTTCTCTTTGACTATGTCATAAATAATAGTGTAATACCAAAGGAATGGAAGGAATCTATAATAATACCAATTTATAAAGGAAAGGGTGATAAAAGGAAACCAGAGAACTACAGACCAATCAGCCTGACCAGTATAGTTTGTAAAATTCTGGAGAGTTTAATATCAAAGTACATCAGAGGGATATGTGATGATAAAAATTGG
Source organism: Anabrus simplex (assembly GCF_040414725.1). NCBI lineage: Eukaryota > Metazoa > Arthropoda > Insecta > Orthoptera > Tettigoniidae > Anabrus > Anabrus simplex. Next base: position 729,845,487 of record NC_090265.1, read on the forward strand.
TTCATGAGGAGCCAGTATGGATTTAGAAAGAAATTTTCTTGTGAGGCACAACTGGTGGGATTTCAGCAGGACATATCAGATCAGTTGGATTCAGGAGGTCAGTTAGATTGCATAGCCATAGATCTTTCCAAAGCCTTTGATAGAGTGGAACATGGAATATTATTAAAGAAATTGGAGGGAATAGGATTGGACGTAAGGGTTACACGTTGGATAAAAGCATTTCTAAATTCAAGGGTTCAGAAAGTCAAAGTAGGAAATAATGTATCTCAGGAAGAGAAAGTTTGGAAGGGAATTGCACAGGGTAGTATAATCGGTCCGTTACTTTTCTTAATATACGCAAATGATTTAGGGAACAATATAACATCAAAAATAAGATTGTATGCAGATGACATAATTGTTTATAGAGAAATAAACAACATTGAGGATTGTTCAGAATTACAAAGGGACCTTGAAAGTATCCAACAATGGGTTGAAGAAAATAATATGAAGGTTAATGGAGGCAAATCAACTGTTACAACTTTTACAAACAGGAGCTTTAAAACTGAATTTGAATATACTTTGGATGAGGTAGTTATCCCAAAAGATGGCAAGTGCAAATACTTAGGTGTGAGATTTGAAAGTAATTTGCACTGGAAGGGTCATATTGATGACATTGTTGGGAAAGCATACAGATCATTACATGTCATAATGAGGCTACTTAAAGGATGCAACAAAGAATTAAAAGAAAAAAGTTACTTGAGTATGGTTCGTCCATTATTGGAATATGCAAACAGTGTTTGGGATCCTCACCAAGAATACCTAATAAAAGAAATAGATAGTGTGCAGAGGAAAGCAGCAAGATTTGTAACAGGGGATTTCAGGAGAAAGAGTAGTGTATCACAAATGTTAAAGGAACTTGGGTGGGAAACTTTAAGTAAGAGAAGGGAGAAAACTAGACTTACAGGATTATATAGAGCCTATACAGGAGAAGAAGCATGGGGAGATATCCGTGAGAGGCTTCAGTTGGAAAATAATTATATCGGCAGGACTGACCACAAATATAAAATTAGAAGGAATTTTAGCAGAAGCGATTGGGGTAAATTTTCATTCATTGGGAAGGGTGTGAAGGAGTGGAACAGTTTACCAGGGGTAGTGTTTGATCCTTTTCCAAAATCTGTACAGATATTCAAGAAGAGAATAAACAGCAACAGAGAAAATAAATGAAATGTTAGAGGGCATTCGACCAGTGCAGGTTATTGTATATAAAAAAATGTGTGTGAATAAATTAATTCCATCCCCTGGTCTAAGGAGTTTGGACAGCCAAAGTAGGGGACTGCCTGTAGGGGTGAAGTACAGTGGGGACTTCGAGGGCCCTGGGACCGCTACGGTAGCTGTGAAGGCCCTTCAGGAACAATGAAAAGTGGTGGCAAAAGGGGCTCTGGTTAAGACGCAGCAGGTCGTTATGCTACTTAGGATCCAGAACGGGTAAAAAAAAAAAAAAGTAAATAAATAAATGCAATGTAAATATTAATGTTATACCAGTTGTATAGTATCATTTGAAGTAATTCCACATACTGTATATCAGTTGACTATATTTGTAAGTAGGACAGGATATATTATAAGTAGAATTTTGTAAACAATATAAATTTATTAAGGATGAGCTGTGTGTTTAATAGAAAACATTGTTAGCGTAAATTGTATAATATTGTATTATAGGAAAAATTTTCTTCTCTTGTTAATTTAATATTTAGTGCTTGACAATAATGTATTTTAGTGTACCATTTGCCACCGAGGTAGACACCTCATTTGCAAATAAAGAGATTTTGATTTGATTTTTTGATTTTTGATTTGGTATCGTTCACATATTTTCTCACACAGTTTGCACACGCATTCGTCGCTTGGATCGTGATATATCTCTTTTACGCATAGCTTATGATGGAAACCATGTACTGCCAGCCTGTTGATAGCGCTGCGCATGATCTTATTTGGGCCCATCTAGTCTCTGTTTGTCATAGCATCCGTCACGTAGAACTCCGGCCAGATTTCTTCTCTTTTGCTTAACCTTAGATTTAGGTGAGCAGTGGCTTGGGGTGTCGATGGCACAGAAAGATATCTAAGGTCCTCAATAAGGAAAGGCTCCTGAGCTAGTTCATAAGCTAGTCTAGATGGAGATGTCTTAGAAATACCTAATATTCTTTTCAGAAAGGTAGCTTTCACTTTTTCAAGGGTAGTTATGTCAGATGTTGATAATTTGTCCCAGATTAAATCTATGCCATATGTCAGAATGGGTAGTATCTTTGCATGAAAAAGTTTCATTGCTGAGCCTATTGATATTTTGGTTGGGTCTTGTATATCGTAAATTCCTCTTATTGCTGCTGCTGCTCTTTCCCTCACATGTATTTTGAATGAGGATCCTGACGTTTGTAGAGTGATGCCAAGGTAGCGAAAATTATTTACTGTAGTTAAATCTACCCCTGCATATGAAATTCTATCTGTCGCTGCTATTCTTCCTCCTTATCTGAAGACCATACAGACTGTCTTTTTCAACCTGGAAGTCGTTTGTTTCGGCCCATTCCTGTAGTCTATCTACTGCGATCTGAAGGTCTTCTCTGTTTCTCGAACCTATTATCATGTCATCTGCGTATGCATACAGCACTGTTGGCAAATTATCTGTTATTCTTGTGATGTCTGTTGTAGCTACGTTAAAAAGCGTAGGACTAATGGGGTCTCCTTGTAACACACCGTTTGTTTGAGTGATGGGGGAAGAAAGTGATACCCCATCATCTATTCTCACGCTATTATAGGCTAGAAGGTTATTTATTACAATCTTAAGTTCGTTGTCTGCTCCAATCATGCCGTCTAATTTTTCCATTAATTTTGATCTGTTGAGCATGTCGAAAGCCTTGCTGAAGTCAATGAATATAGCATAAAATTTTCCTTTTGGGTGCCTAAGTGCTTCTTGCACCTCATCTAGTAAATTAGCGACAGCTTGTAGAGTTCCTCTGCCTTTCCTGAAACCGAATTGTTCTTCTGGGAGATGATCATCTATTAGTTCGTTAAGTTTTGATTAATGATTTTTGTATATACTTTCATGATGTTGTTCTCTAGCGCTATCCCTCTATACGAGTTTTCGTCATCAGGCTCTCCTTTTCCCTTGTATAAGATTTTTATGTAGGACGTCCTCCAACTTTCCGGAATTCTACCTGTTTCTAGACATTTATTGAATAGCTTGGTCCAATAAGGTGCTAGCAATTGTAGAGTGTCTTTTAGATTCTCGTTGTAAATTCCATCCAGACCGGCTGCTTTGTATTTTTTAGTGTCTTGAATTGTTCTCGTCACTTCATCTATTGTTATTTCTAGATTTTTGCCGAACATTTTGTGACTTCTAGTGCTAATGTTCGTCTTCCTGTATTTAGTACATTATTAAAGTGGGTTTCCCAATTATTCATGTTTATTTGATTCGATGGATTCACTCTTTTCTTCTTTAGAGCTACAAAAGGATCTCTTAAAGCTTCTTGGGCTTTCTGTTGTGCCTGCATTTCGGTATAGTTGCTCCTTTTCGATTTCAGTAATTGTTTATAGTTTCTTCGTTGTATCGCGTACGCTTGTAAGGTGATTACAGTTTTAAGTCTTCTGGCTATATGTAGTAAGTTGAGCGTTTTTCTTCTTTCTATGTAGCATTCTTCATCAAACCATTCTTTGGACTTCCGAGGTTTCTTGTGGAACAAAGAATCCCTTATTATTCCATTGATGGCATCTAGAGCTGTTTCGAGATTACCTTCCTCGATGAGCTGATGAGTCTCTTCTATTCTTTGGCTGTTTTCCCTGAGTTTGTTTTCGTCTATATTTCTTGATCTTATGCGTATATTCTCTGTTTCGTGTGGAACCTCTTGTCTGATTAAGAAATTTGTCGATACTGGTAGATGTTTCCTTTGTGCGGCAATACCTTGATTTCTCATAATCTGATGTCTTATCAATGTAATATTTCTTCCTCGGTAGAAAATTAAAGCAATGGTACTGGAACCGTTTGGAGCCAAGTAGGTGACTTCTTCGCTTTTATTGATTAGACGGCATCCTTCCGTGAGCAGCATTTCTAATACGATATCTGTTTTGCTAGTCTGTTTATCCAGACGACAATTAAAATCTCCAGCTAGTATTACATTTTTGTCCTTGTCAGTAAGTGCTAGAATTTTGGCTATTTGCTCGACAGTGTCTTCCACTTTTTTCAACGGACTAATATAAGTTCCTACTATAGTAATTTCTTCTGCTTTCAAGATTACTAAGTTTTCATCTATTGTTGTATCTATCAGTCTACCCATTTTGTTGTTGTACATGCAGGTCACTCCTCCTTCTGGCCTTCCTCGATCCTTCTTAATTGATAATGCGTGTTTACTGTAGTAGCCTGCCGTATCCATCTTTTCTGTCAGCATTGTTTCTGTGATTATAATTATATCATGTCCTGCCCAAGGATTTTCTGGGATTGTTGAGAGTAAACCTCTTATTCCTTCTACATTCCATAAAATCAAGTCAAGTGTGAGGTTGCCTGAATCAGAGTTATCTTTTTTGATTAGTGTGTTCATTAACCTATTGAAATTTTGCGCCTTCTTGCCTTCTGTTTCGAAAACGAAACTGTCTTACTAGCACGCCGGCTGGCCACAAAACTGGTTCCATGGCTCGTTCTTTTTCCGCAAGCGGGATGGAGATTTTAAAGGCTTTGAAATATCCTTTAGTTTGTAATTCTTCACAAGTTACCTGATTTGTTATTCCTTGTCTTTGAAGATGTTCCTTAATTTTTTCTTCTGTAGTATCTCTGTGGAGTTTTCCTATGTAAAACCAGGCCTTTCTTTCTCCAGCTTGGAGCTCGCTATTGCTCATTGTTCCAATTATTGTGGGCTCATTACCCATCCCTTTCATTTTGCTGGTTATATTATCTTGTCGGGGTGCTCCTGTGTTATCCACTTTTCCCATTTCCACATTCTTATTCGTTGTGATATCTTTGATTTTGCAATGTGTATCCGTTTCTGCATCCTCTCCTGTTGTTGTATTGTTCCCTTGTATTTCCAGGTGACTTGTTCCCTTTATTACTGATGATCTAGATGTTTGGGCAAATTCTGTGTTATTTTGCTGCGGAGTTGTAGATGTTATTGTAGTTAGTAGGTCAGTTTGCATAAGTTGTGTCTCCATTAAAAGGGTCATTTTTGTCATTAATGTTTCACCTAGCTCTTCTATTTTATCCTTTAATTCTTTACAATTGCTATTATAGTTTCTGGCGATTTCTGATTCTTCTTGCGAAGTTTTGCATAGACCATAGTTTTGAAGCCTAAAACGACATGATTCGCACATCCATAGAAGGTTTCCCTTTCGTGAGTTTAGTGCCTTGATTTCGGTTGCTCCGAGTGATGTGCATGAATTGTGGTACCGGTACCATGAATTGCAGCCATCACATCCTATGGAGTTATCATCTTGTGTAAGTTCTATGGCGTATTTTGCGCAATGTTCAGTGTTATTTCCTTGTGTTGTTGGCATAATTAAACCAAGGATATATCGTATTTTAAGTATTGCTGAATTATAGGCTTTAAGTTATGCAATTCCAAAAACAGAGGATGGTTTTGAAATACACAAATCAACTTTAGTTCAATAAGTTTTTCCTGTCTAATAATTAATTATAAACACCAAACCATGCGAATCCAACGCCAATATCCTCTTAGCTTCTATTGTAGTATGATATAATGTCCTCTCAGATTACCTGAGGAGTTACTTACATCAGCTGTTTACTTACACCAATAAGTCTATTTCTTGCATTAAATATAATATAATACAATTATTCACCTCTCGCTAATCAAATGTCTGTAACAAGTTCTCAACTGCACTTTCCAATGCAACTTTCATGTTACGTAAATGTAAATACAGTCAGAAATAATTCTCTGTAATCCTCATATTGATGATGTACATATTTTATATATTGTATGTGTTTATATGTTCAACCATTTACTAATTATCTTATCTACACAAACTATATTTTGATGTGTAAGTGCCCGCCAGTATGTAATGTCCTGTACAATTCCTATGTATGAGCCTGCAGGCTCGTTGGAATTAATTGAAATAAATAAATGAAATGAAATGAAATAAATCTAGGGTAGTGTTATTTTAGGGTATTAATGAAAGCATTGAAGTTTTGAATGCATATTAAAAATGTACCGGGCGGTACACCTCCACACCGTTTATTTAAAAGTTGCGCCAGTTGAAACTCCTCTTCTGGAGGAAGTCTGAACTTTATCTACGGTCTTAATTTCCAAATTTCTCAGAAGATGTCACTACCTGGAAATTTTTGAGTTTGTGAACTGTGTCATTTTCGACGTACTTTTGTCTTGCTTGTATTAAGAAGTGTGAACTTTCTCTTCTAGAGGACACTACTGAAGATCAACAATAGTGCACCCTAGTGCGGAGTCAAAGAACTATTTTGTTGGAGAAAATTTAATTTCAGGAGTTTGTTCTTTGTTAAATTTCTTTCTGTCATTGTTTAAGTTGGCAATATTTACCCCTTTCTTCCCCTTGTTTTGAATGTATCCAATCACGAATTTTTTCAATTAATTTCTGACCAATCTGGTGTATCTTTCCCCAACTTGAATCTGTTGCGGGGTCCTACCCAATAAAATCTTTGTGGGAGGGTGTTTTCTTTCCCCTAACGCCTAGAACTTTCTGCGAGAGTATTTAAACTGCTGATTTTAGGGTCTCCGGGCCACTTCTGTTCCATCTTTCAGTGTATTAAGTACATAGCAGGAGGCGGGAAGCGCCTCTTTCCTCGGCAGCGGTCAACAATAAGGTAATGGCCGATTAATAAATTTTTTCTTTGCCAGCTCAGCAGTTTAACTTTCGGGGCAGGTTCTAAGCGTTCCCCTATGTAACCTTTTCCTAAAATGTAACTTCTCTTTTCTTCTATTCTCTTGTAAAGCGACATACTGGGATAGAGAGTGTTAACCCTCTCGAGTTCCCACTCACATTGTTTGAGGTGAACTTATTTTTCGCAACCTATTCTTCAGTAATGTAAGTTAGTAGTTTCTTAAGTCACCTCTGTAGTATGGGATTAGCCCTTGCATCAGTGGCCTTAGAGCCAAAATAGGTCTTAAAGACAAAGTGTATTAGGAGTGCAAGTTCGCCTCCTCTCAAATTGTGATTTTAGAGGTCATGTATTAACTTTCTTGTCATTTAACAGACCTCAGTAGATTGGGTATTTTGCCCCTGTGTATATGTCCTTTGAGGACGGCTTAAAGGTGGAGTTCGGAGTGGCCTATGATAGGCTTGTATTTTAAGGGGAAGTTGCCCTTTTTGAAAATTGTGTTTCTGCCTCAAGGAGGCTTTTGGATGTAATTGGAAGCCGGTGTTTCTGGCATGTTTGGGGGTTTTCGGCCCCTTTGTTGTATGGTGTTCATTGTAAGGTTGGGCTCATGGCTCAAGAATTATGTTTCTGACTTTTTGAAGCCCCAAATGGGGTACCTATGTAAATGTGTTTGTCAATCGTGTTTCGGCTACTAAGTACCTGTTCTATTTGTTGTTACCTAATTTTGAAAAGAAAATATAACCTTGTTAAATTTTAAAATTAATTTCACTTTAGTAGCTTGAGACCCCTTCACCACCCAGCCCCTTCTTTCATGCATAACTACCACCAAAACACGGTAACAAGTGGTAGCAGAGCGTGGTTGAATGGGTCTCAATTTAGCCCCTTTTGACGGCTAAACTCTGTTTTGATCCGAACTCTAACCATTTTCTCAGTTGCTGGAAATTTTTTATTGAGGTTTTTCAAAATTTTTCTGTTATCATGCCCGGCCCTCGCGATGTTCTCCTCCTTAACTACTTGCGCAAAGAGGAGTTGATCTACGAATTAACTATTAGAAACGTGCAATCTGGAGGCACGGTTGCTATCGACACTAACGAGCTTAGAGACTCCCTTGATTTGCCCATTTCCATCCCCAATTTGGGAGAGAAAGAAATTGATGACTCTCTTTCCACGATCGTCGAGAACATTACTGGGCTAGCATCGGTCGTTAGTTTTTTTGATGAAAATGATCCGTCTCCTAATCAAATTAAGCGTGTGCAAGGCAGGCTATATCATTTTTCAAATAGAGTTAATGATCTGTTGTCTCTAAAGGTGAATGACGTTCAGAGGAAGGAAGCTAATACGCTCCTTGAAACTATTTCTGAATTGTCTAGTAAAGTCACTCAATTGTTAACTGGGGAAATTCCTCCCAAATCTGATCAACCCACCATAGTGAATGTAGGTAGTGAGGAAGAGTCTCCTAAGGGAGAAGTAAATAGGAAAACCCCCACTGCTCAAACTATCTCTGCCCCATTGGACAACGAGTCTGAACGCCGTGCATCGTTGAGTAACATCCGTTCTGAATTAACTTCTGTGCCCCTGAAACCTCTACCTACTATGTCACCCGGGTTTAGCAGCTTGCCTCATCCATTGGCAATGTTGCTAAGAGGTATCTCTAAGTTTTCTGTCAACACCACCAGTGAAGTTATCTCATTTTTAAGATTTTTAGTTGAATTTCAGGATCACGCCCTTGTGTTTTCTCTTTCCCCTTGTCAAATTTTACAAATAATCTATCCTTATGCTATTGGTGTTCTCTCAGATAGAATAGTAAGAGCTATTGCTGAACAGTCATCTATTGAAGATTTTCACGCACACTTGCTTGCAAATTTCATTCCTGCCCGCGCGAGGTCATCTCTGATTCAGAAATACTATTATCGGGTACAGCGCTTGGATGAAAACTTGGCTGATTTCATACAGGACATTAAGTTTTATACTAGGGTGTTTGCCCTTCATTTTCCTGAAGATCAGATTGTGCAGGCTATTGTAGAGGGAATTTCACCTCCCTATAGGTCATATTTGTGTTTCGCGGCGTGCCCGCAAACCTTCTCGGAACTTGAAGCATTGGCCGTCTCGGCGGAAGGAGTTAGATACGCCAATTCTTTGCGTGTCGCGAAAGAACCCCCGCCTTCCTTTAGTAACACTCGGCCTCCACCTCGCCGACCAGTCAATCCCCGTAAATGTTATGCGTGCGGGGCGCCTGACCATCTGCGCAATAAGTGTCCTCTGATCAAGCCTAGTAGGGCAAATAATGGAGCTGGTTCATCACAAGGCTGTTTTAAATGTGGGGCTTTCTCACATATCGCCAAGAATTGTCCCAATTCGAATAGCACCCCCTCCTGCTCAACTTCTGGGGTAACTTCCAACAACAATCAAAAGTGACTAGTGGCTTCGGCTGAGTCAACTAATTCATCTTCCCGAGGCTCAGCCCCTGGTAAGCAGATCGAAAATTCTGGGAACGTTCAATCTGCTAATCTGTCCTTTGAATGCCCCAAAGAGTGTCTTAAGATTGCGGCGGATACCCCCGCACCTGTTCCTTTCCTTAAGATTGAGGTAAATAACGAACCTATAACAGCTCTATTAGATTCAGGCAGTGTTTGTTCCATTATTTCGGCTGAATGGTACTCGAAATTGAAGTCTGTTTGTAACCTACCTGTCTATGACTCTTCTCCTGTGAAATGTGTTTCAGCTAATACATCTCCATTAGAAATTCTAGGTTCCTTACTGGTCAAAATTCGTATTTTTAAATTTACATGGAAAATTAAATTGTTTGTGGCCAAGCAATTGTCTTGCCCCATTATATTGGGAGCTGACTTTATTTCTCACACTGGTCTGGTGCTCGATCTCCAGTCTAGGTCGTGCACATTCAAATTTGCTTCTAGTTGTAAAATTCCACTATTAAAGTGTAATTCTGTGTCATGTTCTTCTATTTCGCCTACCCAGGATGAGATGTTGTTAGACCTTAGACATCTACCTGAGGAGCAGGCTGATAGTATTCGCAAACTGTGTCAGTCGTTTCCCGAGGTATTCTCTGATACTCTTGGCGTTACTGACCTGATCGAATACAAAATTGAGGTCACGGATTCGATTCCTGTCCGTTTTCCACCGTATAGGCTATCTCCACCTAAAATGAAGGCTCTGAAAGAAATCATCGATCAGATGTTGAAGGATGGTATTATTAGGCCCTCTAAGTCAGCGTATTCTTCGCCTATTTTTCTAGTCCCGAAACCCCAAGGGGGCTTCAGGCCTGTAATTGACTACAGGGCTCTCAATCGGAAGGTGGTGTTACAATCTGTGCCCCTTCCCGACCTTCATTCTTGCTTTTCATGGTTTCGTAAGGCCAAGTTCTTTACTATCTTGGACTTGAATCAGGCCTATAATCAAATTCCCCTTGCTGAAGAGTCTAAACACCTTACAGCGTTTGCCACGGACTGGAATTTATACGAATACAACCGCGTGCCTTTCGGGCTCCCCACGGGGGCAGCTGTGCTCACTAGGCTACTAGATAGGGTCTTCTCCGACATCAAATTCGAGTACTTATATCACTACTTGGATGATGTCGTCGTGTTTTCGGAGACCTTCGAAGAACATCTAGATCATCTGCGAGAAGTTCTGAATCGCCTTCGTAAGGCTGGGTTAACTGTCAAGTTGTCCAAGGTCGCTTTTGCTAAGCCCTCTATGTCATTCCTAGGGCATATTGTGTCACCTGATGGTGTAGCAGTCGATCATTCTAGAACACAGGCCATCCGTGATTTTAAACCTCCCAAGGACATTAAAGGTATCGCCAGGTTCATTGGTATGGTGAATTTCTTCAGAAAGTTCATTCCTAACTTTGCTAATAGAGCGGCGCCATTGAACCTTCTTCGTAGGAAAGGCATCAAATTCGAGTGGGAACCTTCTCAACAAGCCGCTTTTGAAGATCTGAAATTAGCTCTCTGTAATGCCCCTGTCCTTGCTATGCCTGATTTCTCAAAGAAATTCATCGTCCAAACGGACGCGTCGTCGTCGGCGGTAGCGGCAGTCCTTCTTCAAGAGACTGAACTAGGGAGGCGACCCATCGCCTATGCATCTAGGACTCTATCGGCTCAAGAAGCCAAGTATTCCATCTATGAGCTCGAAGGGTTGGCAGTCTTATTTGCCTTAGAAAAGTTCCGTCTCTATCTGGAACATGTCAAATTCGACCTGGAGACAGATAATCAAGCATTAAGCTGGGTCTTAGGTAGGCCGCGTCGTACTGGTCGTATAGCCCGTTGGGCCATCCGTATTTCTGCCTTCCAATTCAAAGTCAGGCATATCCGAGGTACCGAAAATGTTGTCGCTGATGGACTCAGCCGTATGTTTTCAGACGACGTTGAGAAGCATGAACAGGTCGACAGTCCATCACCTCCCGAGTCCATGCTATCTGAGGTTAATGCCATCCTAACAGATGTTCCCATGCTGTTTAGGGATATCGAGAAATACCAACGTGAAGATCCGACGCTGGCTCCGATAATGGAAACCCTTTCTTCTGGGGAACATGTTGTCCCTTATGTTCTGAGGAATGGAGTTCTATGTTGCCCTTCGAGGCATGATAAGATGATGAAAGTTGTTGTTCCAGCGGTTCTTGTACCTATGATCTTCAAGTATTATCATGAGACCCCATTAGGAGGGCATCTTGGTATCTTTAAAACTCGTGAAAAGATTCGTGATATGTTCATCTGGAAAGGTATGGACGGTGAAATCCGTGAATTAGTAAAGGCATGTAAATCCTGTTTGCTTAGTAAACCGACCATGTCCACTAAGGTAGGTCTTTTGTCTTCTCATCAAGCGTCGCGCCCCATGGAGCGCCTGTATATTGATTATGTGGGACCCTTCCCCCAGTCAAAGGGGAATGCCAACAAGTTCATCTTTGTATGTGTAGATGGTTTTACTAGATTTTCCTGGTTATTTCCGACTAAGCTGGCTACCGCTCAGTCCACCATTTCTTGTCTTAATACTATCTTTGCTTCTTTTGGTCCTTGTCAATACATAGTTTCCGATAATGCTAAGGCTTTTACATCTAATTTATTTCGTAAATTCTGTTTTGACTTATCCATCTCTCATGTAACTACTTCTGCTTATTACCCTCAACCATCTCTGGCTGAACGGGTTAACCGTAATCTCAGGTCCGCACTCATTGCCTATCATCATGAAGATCCTTCCAGGTGGGACACGTCCCTGCATTGGATAGCTTTTGCTTTGAATTCGGCGGTTCATGAATCTCACAAGTTCACTCCAGCTTCTTTAATGTTCAAGTTTGTTCCCAACTCGCCGCTCTCTAACCTCTGGTCTCTGAATGACATTCTACCCGAGATAATAGATCCGGACAACATTAAAGATCTTTGGAAGAAGGCTAAAGCCAATCTTAAAGTGTCTCATGAAAAGGTTAGGGAAAGGTATGATCGTGGACGGAGACCAACCCCTTTGAAGGTAGGTGACCAGGTTATGGTCAAAAATTTTGTTCCCGCGGGCAAGCTTGCCCCCAGATTTCATGGGCCTTGTATCATTCTCGATTTTCTTACGCCGGTTACCTTATTGTTAAGTAATCCAGCCACCGAGAGGATATTTAGGGTTCACCTGTCCCAGGTGAAACCGGTGTAATTTTGTGTTAACTTGCTTCATATTATTTTGAAAGGATATGAAGGTTATATTTTTTTTTTTGAGTTTCACTTTTATGGCATTCTGCCCCTTCTATAATATTTTGGTTTTAGATGTAAGCCTTTTGTAAAACCCGCCCCGATCCGTTAATCTGCCATCCTGTTCTTGCCACGGCCATTACCACGCTCCCGTCTCCTGCTCCACCTTACACTGTGGCTTCATAAGATTAAATGCCACGGATATCTACACGCCGCTGGCCCCTCAACCTCTCCATAATGCCTGTGCCTTCAAAAAGACGATGGTCCAACACAATTCTGCCGCCTAGCCTTAATGTTTCAGTGCCCCCGCAGCCGCGCAGCGCCGTGCAGCAACTGGGGAGGGGGATGGGCCCCCTCCTCTCCAGCGAGGACGACATGTGCACGGCGAGCCGGAGCTCTCCTCCCGGCCAAGGCTGATGTGCGGCGCACGACCTGCTACTGGCCCGCAGCCTGTATATGTTCACCGCGGGCGCGGCGTGTTTCAACACTCTGCTCCCCTCATAGTGCGGGCGAGCGGTATCTCAGGGTACTTAAGGGGTACGAGCGGCCTCCTTTTGGACGCAAGCTGCAACGGCCGGTCCGGCCATCCAACTTCATCAACATCAACTACATGGACAGTTACTATAAGAGATAACTACATTTGGGAATTCAACAGCAATATCTGATGGACATTGCAAATTTTTCCTTCACTTTTAAGTAGTAAAAGCTTATCTTCAGAAATTCAACTTCTATAAACCTAAAGACTTCACTTCACCTCCAACAACAAAATTTTGGAACCGAATTAAGAAAATTCTCAAATACTTCTGCAAGTTATCTTAATATCAACATCAAAACTTGGAACTTATTTTCAAACAAAAGTTTATGTTCTTCTGTGTTACCCCGTGGAGGAACTTTGGGGGGGGGGGGAGGTCTGTACCGGGCGGTACACCTCCACACCGTTTATTTAAAAGTTGCGCCAGTTGAAACTCCTCTTCTGGAGGAAGTCTGAACTTTATCTACGGTCTTAATTTCCAAATTTCTCAGAAGATGTCACTACCTGGAAATTTTTGAGTTTGTGAACTGTGTCATTTTCGACGTACTTTTGTCTTGCTTGTATTAAGAAGTGTGAACTTTCTCTTCTAGAGGACACTACTGAAGATCAACAATAGTGCACCCTAGTGCGGAGTCAAAGAACTATTTTGTTGGAGAAAATTTAATTTCAGGAGTTTGTTCTTTGTTAAATTTCTTTCTGTCATTGTTTAAGTTGGCAATATTTACCCCTTTCTTCCCCTTGTTTTGAATGTATCCAATCACGAATTTTTTCAATTAATTTCTGACCAATCTGGTGTATCTTTCCCCAACTTGAATCTGTTGCGGGGTCCTACCCAATAAAATCTTTGTGGGAGGGTGTTTTCTTTCCCCTAACGCCTAGAACTTTCTGCGAGAGTATTTAAACTGCTGATTTTAGGGTCTCCGGGCCACTTCTGTTCCATCTTTCAGTGTATTAAGTACATAGCAGGAGGCGGGAAGCGCCTCTTTCCTCGGCAGCGGTCAACAATAAGGTAATGGCCGATTAATAAATTTTTTCTTTGCCAGCTCAGCAGTTTAACTTTCGGGGCAGGTTCTAAGCGTTCCCCTATGTAACCTTTTCCTAAAATGTAACTTCTCTTTTCTTCTATTCTCTTGTAAAGCGACATACTGGGATAGAGAGTGTTAACCCTCTCGAGTTCCCACTCACATTGTTTGAGGTGAACTTATTTTTCGCAACCTATTCTTCAGTAATGTAAGTTAGTAGTTTCTTAAGTCACCTCTGTAGTATGGGATTAGCCCTTGCATCAGTGGCCTTAGAGCCAAAATAGGTCTTAAAGACAAAGTGTATTAGGAGTGCAAGTTCGCCTCCTCTCAAATTGTGATTTTAGAGGTCATGTATTAACTTTCTTGTCATTTAACAGACCTCAGTAGATTGGGTATTTTGCCCCTGTGTATATGTCCTTTGAGGACGGCTTAAAGGTGGAGTTCGGAGTGGCCTATGATAGGCTTGTATTTTAAGGGGAAGTTGCCCTTTTTGAAAATTGTGTTTCTGCCTCAAGGAGGCTTTTGGATGTAATTGGAAGCCGGTATTTCTGGCATGTTTGGGGGTTTTCGGCCCCTTTGTTGTATGGTGTTCATTGTAAGGTTGGGCTCATGGCTCAAGAATTATGTTTCTGACTTTTTGAAGCCCCAAATGGGGTACCTATGTAAATGTATTTGTCAATCGTGTTTCGGCTACTAAGTACCTGTTCTATTTGTTGTTACCTAATTTTGAAAAGAAAATATAACCTTGTTAAATTTTAAAATTAATTTCACTTTAGTAGCTTGAGACCCCTTCACCACCCAGCCCCTTCTTTCATGCATAACTACCACCAAAACACGGTAACAAAAAAAATGCTTATTAAAGCATTATTTGACAACAAAAATATAAAATTTAACTAAGCCAGTCTTATTTCCAATTCTGGTGTAATAATTTTCTTGAGGGTTCAAATTTAACAGCCCTGAACATCATGTTTGGTACGCACAAATACAGTAGAGACAATACACGACACTGAGCGAGATATCGAGGGACAGCTATTGGAGCTCACTCTAGCGGATAGACCTGAACAGTACTGATTCTCTCATAAGAGCACGTGTATTTTTGTGTGAAGTTTTTGGTGTTATTTATGCGTTTTCAGTGACTTGACATAATTAAATAGTAGCGTGTGTCATTCCTTGATATCTCCTCTCAACATGAGGGGAAAGGTATGTGCTGTGTTTGGCTGCAGTAATTACGAAATAGAGAAAAATGCGCGGTCGTTCTTCAGGTTCCCTCGTGACAAGAACATGTAAGTAATATTGTGTTTGCATATATATTCTTCCAGTGACAGAGATTTTTATAGTACTTCATAATCTTCTGACCTGCTCGACCCATATTTTAACTGGCATAAAATGTAATACGCATATTTTATTGTATAGTGCAACAGTTAACCTTCAATACCGATGTGTTGTTGTAGGTGTGATCTGTGGGTTTTTAAATGCCACAGAAGTGATTTGGATAAGGTGTACAAGAAAGAAGGGACGTTACGCTTATATAAGAATTATAAGATCTGTTCAGATCATTTCCAGGCCAGCGACTTTAAAAATCCTCGACTATACAGCCAAGGGTATGTTACATTTTTACTCTAATTGTACGTAAATATTCCTTAAAGCATCACTATCGACAACATTTTCATACTTTTCTTTTTTTAATCCCTCTTCTCAGATTAAAGCCGGAATTTTATAGATTTTCTTTCTGTTAGTAGGCTTCATGTTAAGAGGAAAATTGTCCAGCTTTTAAATGTTTTTCATTGCATCATGTGTGTTAGGAATGTGCCGATATTTTTATTGATAAGTGTCTTAATGTGATCATACAATGTTTTTTAAATGAGAAAAAAGACAAATCCAACCGTTAAAGTTCAGGCAGGAATGCTAAAGCTAAAAAAAGTAATGCATAAATGAAAGATCAAGCCATTTCACAGCAGCCCATTTCATATCTTCTTTATGTGTCTAATTTCAGTCTTTGAATAATAACCTTTTAAATAATTCTGCATTCATTTATCCAGAATTGCTTTAGCAACTTCGAAGTTAATATCTCAATACCACTTTCTTTCCATACGTAATTTACTTATCTATTTCCGTATATACATTTCCATTGATATTTGAATTTAGCGCGATTTGTTCAGGTCAAGTCACTAGGAGCGCCACCGTCGAATTGTCTCCCATTTTAGCAAGGCGAAATCCGTAAGTATCGCGTACTAGGGGAGAAGACATATTTAATGCTTTCGTTAAATTCACCAAAGAGACTAACTTACCACTGTCAAAGCTTGTCGCTATAACAACAGATGGGGCACCGTCTATGACTGGTAGAAATAACGGATTTCTTTCTCTTTGCGCTAAGGATGAATCATTTCCAAAATTGCTACCACAATTCATGCACATCACTCGGAGCAACCGAAATCAAGGCACTAAACTCACGAAAGGGAAACCTTCTATGGATGTGCGAATCATGTCGTCAAAGCCCCATACTTAATTGAGAGCTCTGGGGCTTTCGAAATATACACTATCTCGACTTGTATATGTTCTGACGAGGGAATCTTTCCTGGTTGAAGAGCTACAACAACACATCGGTATTGAAGGTTAACTGCTGCACTATACAATAAAATATGCGTATTACATTTTACATTTTATGCCAGTTAAAATATGGGTCGAGCAGGTCAGAAGATTATGAAGTAGATCACATTTATGGCTTACTCAAAGCTCTTTGTGAATTTGGAAGTACGGATATAACAAATTTCCTGACTTTGAGGATGGTGTTTTTAAGAGAAAAGTAAGAATATTTATTGAAATACAAAAGTATTGTTTTCACATATTAAGTGAAATTTGATTTGGAAATTAATTGCGAAGGGCGCCATAAAAGGGCACCGCGTTGGACAGGGCTGCAGTAGAGGCAATACGCGACACTGAGCGAGATATCGAGGGACAGCTACTGAAGCTCACTCTAGCGGATAGACCTGAACAGTACTGATTCTCTCATAAGAGCACGTGTATTTTTTGTGTGAAGTTTTTGGTATCATGTATGCGTTAACTTAACTTTATTTTAGGTACGACTACTTATGCGACACACTTTTTAAGTTGATAGTTGTTTTGAATTGATGTAACCTCGAAGGGTTTTCTTCTACGAATCGAACCCTTAGTCTTATAAACTACTACATAGTAGGACTGAATGCTGACACTTACAACAGGTGTTATATGTAACAGTTTCCTCCTCCTCGATATTAGGCGCAGTTTAACAGATAGATAGAGTTGTTGTTTGCCGGTTGCAGTGTAAAACTATACATCATATCTACCTGTAAAACATCTATTATGTTTATGTGTGATCTTTGTAGTGTGAGTTTTTCAAGACTTGACAATCTTCAACGACATAAAAGTACAAAGCATAACTTCGGAATATATGCATGCAAACAATGTACTGCTATATTCAACAGAAGTGATAATTTTACACGACAAGTAAATTCTAAACACATTTTTTAAAGTTTACCAGTAGAACGCATAGAAACATTGACTAAATGTCGAAAGTGCGATATAAAGAGGTGTGATGGAAACGATATGACATCGTCACAGCTTACTAAAAGTTCTGTTAATAACCTACCACCAGAAAAAGAGGAGATGCATAAGGAAGCAAAAGAAGAACACAACGTTTCTTTTCCATCGGAGCTTTTTAACTCCACTTTATTTTCTAAGCCGACAACATGTTCAGTAGCTGTGCAAACATCTCAAGAAGAGAAGCAAGATGTGGTAGTAGAACAAAAAAGAAGATTTGAGCGCTTCTTTTCAATCAAATCGTGTTAAGTTTTTATCTACTGATAACATTGCAGAAGCACATACCGCATCAAAACAAGTTCTTTTTTTTTACACATCAACTGTCTACACGTATTAGCAAAACGCTGTTACCCTATGCAGATGTAAGATACTGTAAAAACATTAACTTACTTGTTGAACGATTACTACTCCTAAGAGCTTATCAAGTTGGTGGATACACAATGTATGTACGAGAGATTCAAGAAATAGAAGACGAATTACGTAGGCGTATTATTTTGTAAAGGCGCACATCAGTTACAACAACAACAATAATAATAATGCTATTGTGACATTACATGTAGAAATAGGATAAAAACCAGTAAATAAATATTTTATTAAATTTAAAATGCTCTACTTGTTGCATTCCTTTCACACCTATCGTAAAGGCTTGAGATTACTGGAGAGTAACCTTGTGAACGAACATGACTAAACAAGCATAACTATGTTGACGTTATCGCTGCGGAGGAGGAGGGATTGTGCTGTTCTCTATGACGTCACGCTGTCGGATACAGTACTGTACCTGTCAAGTTGGCAGCACTGAGGTTAGCCGTGTTTACTTGTTTAAAATTCCGCGCCTCGTGGTTAAAAATGGCAGCAAACAAGAGCACGTGGTCGTGACGTCATCGTAGGAGCTGTGGTCATTTAAATCCCTAGCGTCACCATTTTTCTGCTGCGTCATCACCCGCGACGATAACGTCACGACCGCGTGCTCTTTTTGTAAACAAAGCCACGTGCTTTTTAACAGTTGTCAAGGTGACAGCTGTCATTTTGACGGACCCTGACCTCACTTTTATGGACAACAGAGCATCGCTATCCTCACTGCTGCCATCTTGACGGGGATAAATCTCATTGCTGCCACCTTATGCACGTGGTGGCGCGCAATTTAAAATCCACGTCTCTTTTGTCATCTGTTAAGATAACAGCTGACATCTTTAACCAAGTGTGCGTGGAATTTTAAACAAATAAACATGGCTAACCTCAGTGCTGCCGTCTTGACGGGCACGGTACTGTATCCGACAGCGTGGCGTCATAGAGAACAGCACAATCCCTTCTCCTCCTCGGCAGCGATAACGTCAACATAGTTATGCTTGTTTAGTCATGTTCGATAACAAGGTTACTCGCCAGTAATCTCAAGCCTTTACGATAGATGTAAAAGGAATGCAACAAGTAGATCAGTTTAAATGTAATAAAATATGTATTTACTGGTTTTTATCCTATTTCTACATGTAATGTCATTATAACATTATTATTGTTGTTGTTGTTGTTGTAGTAACTGATTTGCGTCGTTAAAAAATAATACGCCTACGACGTAATTCGTCTTCTATTTCTTGAATCTCTTGTAGATACACTGTGTATCTACCATCTTGATAAGCTCTTAGGAGTTGTAATCGTTCAACAAGTAAGTTAATGTTTTCACAGTATCTTACATCTGCATAGGGTAACAGAGTTTTGCTAATACGTGTAGACAGTTGATGTGTAAAAAAAAAAGAACTTGTTTTGATGCGGTATGTGCTTCTGCAATGTTATCAGTAGATAAAAACGTAACACGGTTTGATTGAAAACAAGCGATCCAATCTTCTTCTTTTGCTTCAACAACCATATCTTGCTTCTCTTGAGATGTTTGTACAGCTATAGAACATTTTGTCGGCTTAGAAAATAAAGTGAAATGAAAAAGCTCTGATGGAAAAGAAACGTTCGGCTCTTCTTTTCCTTCGTTATGCATCTTCTCCTTATCTGGTGGTGTGAGGTTATAAACAGAACTTTTAGTAAGCTGTGACGACGTCATATCGTTTCGATCTCGCTTCTTTATATCGCGCTTTCGACATTTAGTCAATGTTTCTATGCGTTCTACTGGTAAATTACTTTAAAAAAATTGTTTAGAATTTACTTGTCGAGTAAGATTATCACGCCTGTTGAATATAGCAGTACATTGTTTGCATGCATATATTCCGAAGATATGCTTTACAGCTTTATGACGTTGAAAATTATTACGTCTTGCAAAACTCGCACTAAAAGATCACACATAAACATAATAGATGTTTTACAGGTAGATATGATGTATAGTTTTACACTGCAGCCGGCAAATAACTGTCTATCTCTCTGTAAAACTGCGCCCAATATCGAGGAGGAGAAAGAGGAGGAGTAGGAAGCTGTTACATTTAACACCTGCTGTAAGTGTCAGCATTCAGTCCTACTATGTAGTAGTTTATAAGGCTAAGGGTTCGATTCGTAGAAGTAAATCCTTCGAGGTAACATCAATTCAAAACACCTGTCAACTTAAGAAGTGTGTCACGTAAGTAAGCGTACCTAAAATAAAGGTAAGTTAACAATATGCATTTCCGATCCCTCTTACAGCTCATTTTATCTGCATAATAGTAGTGATTATTGATTTAAGAGGAAGTACACCTCCATCCATCTCCCTTGTAAACAAAGTTTGAATCCCATAATTTGTTATTGCGTTAGAACAGGGTTTGAATCCATAATTTTTCTCCTTAACACAATATGGTGTAGGACAAGGGTATCCCCTGCTAAGTGGTAAAATCGTTTTGTCTGCACAGTAGTATGATTTTTTATGCTGTTACTGTAACTAAACATATTTTTTCTCTGTTGCATGTGTTCGAATCCCGCAAAATCCATCTCCTTAGGACAAAGGTATCCCCTGCTAAGTAGCAACTAAAATCAATTTATCTGCAGTGATTAAGAAGAAGTATGTCGGATAGAGATATACGACATATGTAATTCTATGTGTGCGCGCTTATTTATATCGTGTCAGAAGCATACATAAGTTTAAAATTAAATATAAGGAAAACATAAAACCTAGTACAAAATACTTCAATAATGAAGAGCCACATTAAAATATGTGAGCCCAAAACCTTGCGACATCAAGTGCATTTGGCTTCGCTTTAAGCAGGTCTTCTGTTGTGCAGCTGAATGGACATGAACTGCACTGCAGCAAATGGGCTGTGGTCTGCTCATCTCCACATACACACAAGGTACTGTCCACTTCGAAACCCCATTTCTTCTGGTTTACCCTGCACCGCGTAATTGCATTGAAGTGCGTTTGTATTACCAGAGAGATTAATGTTATAATGTTTTGCGTTATAAGTTTTTCTTTTCTGAACACTAATAGCCAACATGTTTTGTCTTGTTCTACAATCTATTCTAGTGTGTGCTAATTGTAACTTGTCTTGTCGAGTAGAGTCACACAGCACAGGAGCGATAACAGTTTTTCCTGTTTAGTAGTCAACAAGTTTCGTCTTCTCGAAAAAAGATATAGAGCATGTCAATTCTATATTTTTGCACTTGCATTCTGTAACTAGATTGAACCTATTTTGTCTTGTCGGATACAGCATTTGCTTATCCTACAATATTTTTGCGTGCTGATTGTAATCGAAAACAGTATTACCTTCTCCTTACCGCATCGTCCCCCTACCGCTCCTTCCTCAATCGAAAAACTTATGCGGCGAGAACAACGCTACATAACGTAAGTACATGTGCAGTCATTTTTTATCATTCCAGGAAGGCATCTGTCCTTATGAGGAGGAATTGATCTAACCTCAGTAACTGTAAGGAGGAGGAGTTGCCATTTTCCCAGGAGGAAATGCCCTTTTGCCAGGAGGAGGAGGAGGAGGAGAAGCACTTTCTCCCTTTTGCCATATAGATCACGAGGAGGAGCCCTTTTGCAACGAGGAGTCCTTTTGCTACACGGAATGTCGGGAAGGAACTATGTCGTTATGAGGAGAAGGAGGAGGAGGAGGAAGCTGTTACATTTCAAATTCCATCGACAACCTAGTTAAGATAACAGCAGAAAGGTTAGAGTCTGAGAGTGCTGAGAAGGGCAGCTTGCTATAAAATAGTAATATGTCAAGAAGGGCAGCTTGCCATAAGATAGTAGTATGTCGAGAAGGCCAGCTTGCTTTAAAAGTATCATTTCTAAGATAGTAGTATGTCGAGAAGGGGAACTTGCCTGTAGTTAGGCCCCCTATCTATGTCCTCAAAATTCCGCGGCGTAACTAAGTCCCATCATTATAAATTTAAAATCCGCCCCACTACCTCCATAAGGTAGTGACGGTGAGGTTTTGTCCCGTCAAGATAGCAGCGCTCAGATAAGCCATGTTTACTTGTTTAAAATCCATGCGCATGTAGTTAAAGATGGCGGGTGTTATCTTAACAGATGTCAAAAAGCACGTGTTTTTAAAATTGTCCACAACCACGTGCATAAGGTGGCAACAGTAAGGTTTAGCCCCATCAAGATAGCAGCACTAAGATTAGCCACGATCACATGTTTAAAATTCCATGCCCACGTAGTTAAAAGATGGCAGCTGTCCTTGCGCAAGTGCTCCTAAGCCGTCTCATAAGAGCCTATGTATAGCCGCCATCTTACGTAAGTGCTTTTAGGCCGTCTCATAAGAGCATATATATGGCCGCCATCTTGCACAAGCGCTCCTAGGCCGTCTCATAAGGGCCTATGTATAGCCGCCATCTTACGCAAGCTCCCCTGGGCCGTCTTATAAGAGCCTTTGTATAGCCGCTATCTTGCACAAACGCCCTTAGGCTCTCTTTGTATAGCCACCATCTTGCGCAAGTGCCCTTTGGCCGTCTTATAAGAGAAGCCTCTATCTTTCGCAAGTGCCCCTAGGCCGTCTCATAAGGGCCTATGTATAGGCACCATCTTACGCAAGTGCCCCTCGGCCGTCTCATAAGTGACTGTGAAAAGCCACCATCTTGCGCAAGTGCCCCTACGCCGTTTCATAAGAGACTGTGTAAAGCCACCATCTTCCGCAAACGTCTATAGGCCGTCCCATATGATCCTATGTATAGCAGCCATCTTGCTCAAGCGCCCTTATGCGTCTTATAAGAGCCTATGTATAGCCACAAACTTGCGCAAGCACCCTTAGGCCGTCTTATAAGAGCCTATGTATAGCCGCCTCTTGCGCAAGCGCCCTTATCCGTCTCATAAGGGCCTATGTATAGCCGACATCTTACGCCAGCGCCCCTCGGCCGTCTCGCAAGAGCCTTTGTATAGCCGCCATATTGCGCAAGCGCCCTTATCCGTCTTACAAGAGCCTATGTATAGCCGCCATCTTGCGCAAGCGCCCTCAGGCCGTCTTATAAGAGCCTATGTATAGCCGCCTTCTTGCGCAAGCGCCCTGTGCCGTCTCATAAGAGCCTATGTATAGCCGTCATCTCACGCAAGCGCCCCTCGTCCGTCTCATAAGAGCCTTTGTATAGCCGCCATCTTGCACAAGGGCCCTTAAGCCGTCTTTGTATAGCCGCCATTTTGCGCAGTAACCCTTAACCCAGGTTACAAGAGTTAGTCTCCTAAGGGCCTGTGTATAGCCGCCATCTTGTGCAATTCACATCGTGAAGGGCATCTGGCCGAGAAACTAAGGTTACGTCCCTCTATAATAGCGACTGCCCACGTCGGGAAGGGCATCTCGCAGTAAAACTCAGGTTAGACCCCTCCAAGATAGCGGATGTGAGGTTAGGATTGCTCTCTTAGGCGTCGGGATGGCAACTAGCCGTTAAAGTAAGGTTAGGCCCCCAGAATGGCGAATGTGAGATTAGGCTTGCTCTCCTATGCAAATCCGCAAAATCGGAATTGTACACCTACTACACTAGGGGTCAATGACCCCGGATCACAACCCGCATAGCTGTTCTACTAGACTTCGGGTGTGACTCAAAAATGCTACGGCTGTTATCCAGAACCTGCTTTGCTCCCCTACTACTAGGTCAGCTCTGCCTTAAGTACGCACACTGTTCATTCAAAACAGCGCGTCAGAGAAGGGACCGAATAACTGGAATACTTTGAAGAACCAGTGTGTTGCGTACCAGCTGTATCAGAAAATGTATGAACCAGAGGAATGGCATGCTAAAGAAGAAAGTTTCTAACTCCCCGGCTGTTTCCCGCCAATATTTAAAAAAAGCTATTATACTCGGTACGCAGCAGTAATTCCATCTATTGGAGTTGAGAGGCAGCATAACATCATAACAAAAATGGTCAATGTAATGTTATTGTTGATTAATGTTATGCGCTTTCGATATTGTAGGCCTTCACCAGGGGCAAACGAGTCAAGTCTAACGTGACGTCACTGAGAAGATACAGTTAGCTTTGAACTCGCCACTTGCTTTGAAGTCTTGGTTGTGTTGAGTTTGTGGGTGATAAAATAGTGAGGTCTGTGTTCTAAAATCTGACTTACCGGTGTAAACACTTCGATTCTTATTTAACTGGTGATTGGTTTCTTTCGTGTTCTACGTAGGCTATTTAAGTAAAATGAGTAAAAAATTGAATTAACTAACTGTGCTCTTGCTCTGTGTAATAATATTGGTTACACAACTCGGGACATAGTTTATCATAGATTCCCAAAGATTGAGGCTCTCCAAAATACATGGGTAGCTCGGTGCAAGCGAATGAACAAGACAAATGTTAATAATGCAAGAATATGTTCAGAACATTTTCTTCGGGATGATTATGAACGGAACTTGAAAAATGAATTACTGGGTCTCCCAATACGGAAGAGTCGTATAATTGGATGGTTCGGCGGCCACCTCCACCTACGGCTCCCAGGGGCCCGCTCCACCTCCTCCTCCCGAGGGGCCTTCCCAGGGGCCCGCTCCACCTCCTCCTCCTCCCGGGAGGCCTTCAAAGGGGCCCGCTCCTCCTCCCGCGGGAAATTCGAATTGGTAAACAAAGCCACGTGCTTTTTGACAGACAACAACGCATCGCTAACCTCAGTACTGCCATCTTGACGGGCCGAAACCACAATGCTGCCAACTTGACCTCACTAGTGCGAGATTTGAATCGGTAAACAAATCCACGTGCTTTTTTGACAAACACGTGCTTTTTGACAGACAACAACGTATCGCTAACCTCACTGCTGCCATCTTGACGGGCCTAAACCTCTGTGCAGCCAAATTAACCTCACTAGCGCGAGATATGTATCGGTAAACAAACCCACGTGCTTTTTGACAGCTACGTGCTTTTTGACAGCTATCACCGACAACAACGCATCGCTAACGTCAGTGTAGCTATCTTAACGGGCCTAAACCTCAATGCTACCAACTTAACCTTACTAGTGCGAGATTTGAATCGGTAAACAAAGCCACGTGCTTTTTTGACAGCTGTCATCCGCCATATTTAAACAACAGAGCACCGTGTTGCACTCTTTACGGCACTGCTGGTAATTCCGTCAGGTGTCATCCACCATCTTGCATCGCAAACTTCAATGCTGCACTCTTTAGATACTTACCTTTGTGGAGGGCTATTTGAAAAATCCTTTTTGACAGCAGCCATCTTTAATCAACAGAGCACCGTGCTGCCCTCTTTAGCTACATACCCTTGAAATATGGTGGCGGGTAATTTGAAAAATGCTGCTTGACAGCAGCCATCTTTAATCAACAGAGCATCGTGCTGCATTCATTAGTTAAAATGTGGTTGCGGAAAATTCCACGTGCTCTTGTTTGAAAATAAATCCACGTGCTTTGTTTTGACAGCTGTCATCCGACATCTTTAATCAAGAGAGCACCGCGCTGCACTCTTTAGCTGCTTACCTTTGAAATGTGGTGACGTTAATTCCACGTGCTCTTGTTTGGAAACAAATCTACGTGCTTTTTTGACAGCTATTATCCGCCATCTTTTATCAACATAGCATCGTGTTGCCCTCTTTAGCTACTTACCTTTGATGCGGGGCAATTTTAAAAAATTCTGTTTGACAAGCTGCCATCCTTAATCTACAGAGCACCGTGCTGCTATATTGCGGGCAAGTAGTATAATTGGATGGTTCTGCCGCCACCTCCTCCTCCGGCTCTCGGGAGAGGCCTCCACCTCCCGCGGGAAATTTGAATTTTGGCGGGAAACATGAATATTGGCGCGAGATTTGAATTTGTAAACAAAGCCACGTGCTTTTTGACAGCTGTCATCGACAACAACGCATCGCTAAACTCACTGCTACCATCTTGACGGGCCTAAACCTCAGTGGTACCAACTTAACCTAACTAGCGCGAGATTTGAATCGGTAAACAAATCCACGTGCTTTTTGACAGCCACGTGCTTTTTGACAGACAACAACGCATCGCTAACCTCACTGCTGCCATCTTGACGGGCCTAAACCTCAGTAGAACCAACTTAACCTAACTAGCGCGAGATTTGAATAGGTAAACAAATCCACGTGCTTTTTGACAGCTGTCATCCACCATCTTTAAACTACAGAGCACCGTGCTGCCCTCTTTATCGCAGTAGCTGCAAATTCGTCACCTGTCATCCGCAGTGCTGCCATCTTGGCGAGCCTAAACCTTAGTGCTACCAACTTAACCTCACTAGCGCGAGATTTGAATCGGTAAACAAATCCACGTGCATTTTTGACAGCTGTCATCCGCCATCTTCAACCTATAGAGCACAGTGCTGCCCTCTTTAGCTGCTTACCTTTGAAATGTGGTGGCGGATAATTTGAAAAATGCTTTTTAACAGCAGACATCGTTGAGCACCGTGCTGCCCTCTTTAGCTAGATACCATTGAAATATGGTGGCAGGCAATTCCACGTGACAGCAGCCATCTTTGAGCACCGTGCTGCCCTCTTTGTGGTGGCGGCAAATTCTACATGCTCTTGTTTGGAAACAAACTCACGTGCTTTACTTTGACAGCCGTCATCCACCATCTTTAATCAACAGAGCACAGTGCTGCACTCTTTAGCTGAAATGTGGTGGTGGCAAATTCCACGTGCTCTTGTTTGGAAACAAAGCCACATGCATTTTTTAAGCTGTCATCCGCCATCTTTAACCAACAGAGCACCATGTTGCTATCATGCGGGCAATTTCGTTAGCTGTCATCCGCCATCTTTAATCAAGAGAGCACCGTGCTGCCCTCATGCGGGCAATTTCGTCAGTTGTCATCCGCCACCTTTAATGAACAGAGCACCGTGCCGCCCTCATGCGGGGCAATTTCGTTAGCTGTCATCCGCCATCTTTAATGAACAAAGCACCGTGCTGCCATCTTTGTGGTGGTGGCGAATTCCACGTGCGCACTCTTTGTGGTGGTAGCAAATTCCACATCCGCCATCTTTAATCTACAGAGCACCGTGACGCACTCTTTGTTGTGGCGGATCATTTAAAAGAACATGTCAAGGTATACCTTTGTTCTGAAAGAAAAAATAATAAGACTACAGTTCTGAACAGCTTGCGTAAGATAGCGATAGTTATAACCTCCTTTTTCCCTGCTCTGTCAAGGCATAGCTTTATCGAGCATACAACGCGATCTTATGCATAAGACAACACACATATCGCATAACCGCAGTGATGCATGTTTAGACTTGAACACACATACTACTCTTCAAAACTTATTACAACTTGAATTGCATACTAGAGTTCGATGTTGTTGAACACTGCATTGTATGACTACAATCAAACACTGTCTAGAAAGAAAAAATTATCTTCTCAACATACTTACTAAGCTGCTCTTCCTCCTCTATCAAGGTACATCTCTATCGAACGTGCATCGCAAAAGCAAGAGTATTGCAAGTTTAGACTTGAACACATACTACCGTTCAAAAACATATATACATACTAGAGTTCGATGTTGTTGAACACTGTATTGTAAGACTAGAATCAAACACTGTTTAGAAAAAGAAAAAAATTCTCTTCTCAACATACTTACCGAACTAGACAATAACATACTTACGAATCTGCTCAACACCTTTTTTCTTGCTTTTCTTCTTTGAGTAATAAACAAAACTCTCTCTTGCAAATAAGGAGCGGGAAGAAGGTAATACCTAATCTAAAATAAAAGAATATGCCAATTCTACATTATTTATTTACATCTTGTATGTACAAGTTTTATCTCGAATCATTTTACCGTAGTGATGTTTGCGTACTTCTCCTATCCTCGACGCAATTCTTGAATGTACAAGTTTAAACTTGCCGTACTATGCTCTCAGCGTACCTTTCCCTATTTATACAATATGTATAGTGAATTGTGATGTAAGACAGGTTAACGTATATATTACAAAGTACACACCTCTAGCATAATGTTTTTCACACACACACACACACACACACACACACACACACACATGCATCTGCTTTATGTAAAGTAGTACCTATCAATACTACTATGCCCCCAGGCTAGAGTGTTGGTAGAATTTGGAATGACAAACCGTTTGCAAACATCATTATTAAGGGCTTCCTTACTAATTAAATGAGTGTACAACTGGTGCTTCTTGCTTCTAATGACAGACATTTGCTTATGCAAAATAGGTGGATTATTTTAATGCAATTGTTATAGTTTTCAAAACTTAGCTGATTCAGAACGACATTTTTAATCCCCTTCAATCTCTTTATTTGTAGTTCATTTAAGAGTTTTATGCAATATGACTTGGATTTAGTACCTACAAATGAATCGATAATATTTCCAGCACATTCATCTTTCATTTTACCTAGAACCTTTTTGTTCACTAGCGGTAGATGATATTGATTATTTGCAGGATAGTTACTAGTATCAAACCTACCCAAGTCTGGCTTTATATCATTGTAATAGTCATCAGTTTTGATTTGATAAATAAACGAATCGTATCTGTGTAGAGCAATTGCGCATTATGCGCGTACTTCTTCATCATATAATCGTAATGGAATTCATACATGAGTGTTTTAGCCAAATCAAGTACTGCAAAGCCGACGTAGGTAGGTTTGTCGTACTTAACCCTAACACGATTCATCTGTATAATAACTAAATTCTTATGTATGATGGTACACCTGTGGAAATTTGGTTTAATTAAATAGTTAGCACCATACCTTTTCTTAATATTTTCCCAGTTTGTAATCAATTTTACATCAACGCGTTTGTCAACATTTTCCATAGTCTTACCAAACACACTGTTAATCATGAGCTTGTAGAAATCTTTCTCAAACTCGTTAAGTGCATTTGTTCATACATTATTATTCAGATCGATATATGGCTTTAGCCACGGTGACTGATTAAATTCTAGTCCGCGATGAATTTTGGATAACTTCAAACCATGCTGCAAACACTGTTTTATATTTCGGTAATGAATTATATACTTAGATTTATCACACAAATTAGCAATTAGCATTTTCGTTGTTGATGCGATGTACGGGGCTTCATATTTTCAGGGCAGAACGGTAAGTCATTATGAGAAGTGTGTATCACTTTAGGATACTGTAAGTCAACTTCGAGGAAATAGCCTTTATCAGCTTGATCGCCTAGGGCGTGCAGCTGTAAAGCATCAATTTCGCACTGCATTAGCCAGCGGAAATCGCTCACCGGTAGATGAAGACTCATTGCCCACCCATACTGATTGTTAGCATCGAGATAAGCAATATACTGAGATTCTTGACTAGAATCGAAACTCGGCATGTACTTATAATTTGCCTTAGAATACCGCCCGCTGCACTGACTTAGACCGCCTCGAACAGACGATTTGATAAAGTGCACCATATCAATATCAGTTAGCAGTTCCAAATTCACCTGCGTGTATTTTAACATGGCATCCCAACTTAACCCAGGCGCTGTAAAATACTGACATGGGTCAAAGCTGTAGTTTTTCTTGCAAGCACAGCGAAAATTTTCAAAAACATCAGCTAACAAAAGTACATCCGTTTTTAAATATAAATAAATTTAAATATAAGTCTGAGTATTCACCTAGCGTTTGAATGTGGAACTGCTCCCAGATATGTTGTGCATGTAAATAGTCATCATCACTAATATCTGCTGAATTCAGCGAGCTGTAAAAGGATTGTTTCGATAGTAAGGCACGTTCTTCGAGGCGTTCTAAGCAGTCAAGATATCCATAACAAAAAACACCCTTACGCCGAAGTAAATTAAACTGCGCTTCTTGAGGAAAAACGCGTCGAATTTCCGTAAATTGTTCTGGCTGTAAATGACTAGAAAGTTTATCGAGGCTACTCGCCATAAAGCGAAACGAGTCAAGGAATCTCCGCAATGTACCGCTCTTTATTCTGAGGGATTATATCTACTTTTTCATCTGAAGCTCCAAATTGTGAAATGATGAAATGTGAGTCGTAACCAGATAAGTTATGAAAAATTACAGGGATAAATTTTGGAACTATGTACTTAAGATTACAGCTATAATGAGCGGCACATCTGTAGAAACCAGTTAAATGATCATGATCAATAACTTTAGGGTCATTTTCGCAAAAATTCCCCATTACAAATACTACATTTTGTAGCACGTTCATGATCATTTAACTGAATTTCGGTGAGTGGCTTCATAGGAATATTACTATTTAGAATACGACCGAGACGTACTGCATCACTTTCAAGTCTTTCTAAAAATACTTTAGCAGCATCAGGTCCTCGATACAGCTCTAAATTGTTAAGCGTACTATCATAACTACACTTGATGTAATACGCGAAGCTATACGGGACATGCGTGTGTGTAGTATTAGTGGAAGAGTTGTCAGGATTAGGTGAGCATGTGCTGCATGGCTTGAGGATGGCTTCAAAGTCCGCATAAATCACGAAAGTTATCCACATCTGCTTGTGAAAATTTGTAAATTTTAAAACATCATTGGCCGTAGTAGGTATCTCTGTATATACATGATTGCAGTCATTCTTGGAATGCTTCGTTAACTGATCTTCAGTTCTAAAATACTGCAAGCATCCATCACATAGCCACTTTTTGTTACACCTTTTTGACAACTGACTACCAACAACTCTACTCAGATTTTTAATCCAGCAAAAGTGGCTATTCCCACTGTTTTTGATATAGAGTAAATTAACATGAGTACTCTTCTTATTACATGTATAATACAGAGGACCTACTACAGAGTTTTTCTCTACACCATACACATTAATGCTAATGTTATTTAGTTCCTCAAAGCGCTTAATGTCCTTTAACTGCATAGGAAATTCTATGCTAACTAAATTTAGTTGCGTTGAATAGTGTGGATACGATGATGTTCTATTCGCTACATTCGATTTCGCAGGATTTAAAGCCGACATCACCGCCCATGCAAAACATGCTTCGTCATTGTTTTGGATGTTTACAACAGCTTTTCTTTGCTCGATGTTTGCATTACAGCCACTTCTACTAGCATTATTTTATGCTCATTACTGCGTAAGTGCCCCTGAAAATGCGAAAATGGTACATCAGTGTTACAGTGCTCGCAGTGAATAGTTTGATGTTCATGATTTTTTCTAGGTTTTTTACTACTAGTACTTTCTACAGCTACATCCGTTTTTGTACGCTTTTCTCCTATTACCTGCGGGTTATAGTTGCAAGTAGATACCTGATGCAATTCTACTAAGTGAGCCTCGTATCGCTCTACGTTAGCGAAATACACACCACAAAATTTACATAAAGCAGATGTTATGCTAGGGTGTTTTAATTTCATATGGCGCATGAAGTTATCTCGCCTTGTAAACGTTACATTGCATTCCTCACAGCAGGGGAACATCTGAAAAGAGAACAACCAATAGAGATTAGGCGAAAGTTGCTATGTTCGAAAGAAACCAAGTTTCAACCTATAGAAGTCAGACATTGCTGAAAGTTTGAAATTATAAGATTATCCTCTTCTACAGCATGTGGATTAAAGAGAACAACTATTTATGATTAGACTAAAGTTACGATGTTCGGAAGAAACCAAGTTTCAACCTATAGAGGTTAGACATTGCTGTAAGTTTGAAATTATAAGATTAACCTCTTCTATGACATGCAGATTAAAGAAAATAACTATTTATCAATAGACTAATGTTACGATGTTCGGAAGAAACCAAGTTTGAACCTGTACAGGTCAGACATTGCTGTGAGTTTGAAATTATAAGATTAACATCTTCTGTAGCATGTGGATTAAAGCAAACAACTATTTATCATTAGACTAAAGTTACGATGTTCGGAAGAAACCTAGTTTCAACCTATAGAGGTCAGACATTGCTGTAAGTTTTAAATTATAAGATTAACCCCTTCTACAGCATGTGGATTGAAGAGAAAAACTATTTATCAATAGACTAAAGATATGATGTTCGGAAGAAACCAAGTTTCAACGTATAGAAGTCGGACATGGCTGTGAGTTTGAAATTATAAGATTAACCTCTTCTATAGCACGAGGATTGAAGAGAACAACTATTTATCAATAATGATTAGCTTAAAGTTACAATGTTCCAAAGAAACCAAGTTTCAACCTATAGAGGTCAGGCATACCTTAAAATCTTCGCGCTGCAAACTGTCACTCGGATGAATAAAATGCGTGCGTTCAAGCCTGAAACTCGAATGATAATATTCAGGTCGTACCTAAAAAGAACAAACATATATGAATGTAGTGTAGGATACGTCAGCTAGCCTAGCTATCTTTACAACTCAAAGTTCGAAACATACCTTAAAAATGCACGTGCTGCAGACTGTTACTCGGATGAATAAAATGCGTGCGTTCAAGCCTGAAACACGAATGATAATATTCTGGTCATATCTAAAAAGAACAAACATATATGAATGTAGTGTAGGAATATATATAAAAGGGTACATCAGCTAGCCTAGCTATCTTTACAACTCAAAGTTCGAAACATACCTTAAAATGTTCGCGCTGCAAACTGTTACTCGGATGAATACAATGCGTACTTTCAAGCCTGTAACTCGAATGATAATATTCTGGTCGTACCTAAAAAGAATAAACATATATGAATGTAGTGTAGGGTACGTCAGCTAGCCTAGCTATCTTTACAACTCGAAGTTCGAAACATACCTTAAAAATGCACGTGCTGCAGACTGTTACTCGGATGAATAAAAAACGTACTTTCAAGCCTGTAACTCGAATGATAATATTCTAGTTGTACCTAAAACGAAAAGAAAATATATATGAATGTAGATGTTTATTACCTAGCGTAGAAGTTGCTTTGCAAACACCAACTAACAGTTCAGGCTTACCTTAAGTTGAAGGCTGAAGAATAATATTCACAGCCGACGGAAATTAGACGGTCGGTAAAAAAGTAGAGGTTGTGCATACAATTAACGCACACAGAGAACTGTGAGCGCTTGACACAGGCTGCAGCGAGTAAATATGCTGCTTGTCACCAAGCGGATGTGAAACTTGCAGACGTTTGCAGTACAGTTGGAACGAAATGTTTATGCAACAAGAGCTCTCCTGAGTGCCTTACGCTGAGTTCTGCAGGCAGACGTATTTAAGCCGGGATCGAACCAGCTGTTGATGCCGAGGTGTCAGAATTTAAGAGTTCTGCAGTGGATCGAGCCTTGGAAAGTTAGCGCGCGATCCTCGACCTCTGGACTTAAACGGAAGGGTACTAAGCTAAGCAAGAAGCCGACATCCGCGGTATTCCTTATCTGTAGGCACTTAAAGGTATTGAGCTAAGACCGCATCCGGCTAGATCATGTAATTACACGTTATGAAGATCGCGCAGGTCCCTCGCCTAGCATTTGCTATTTTCACGGCTTCCGACAGTAGGGGTTCGAACCCGCTATCTCCCGAAGTAGCGAGAATGATTGCGGGTACAAGAGTTTTGAGGGTGATTCATCCGTCGGATGGAGGCTATCCTACTGTTGCATATTACATTCTCAGGTAGTTTCGAATAACCAGAGAGCGTGCGAAAAGCCAGCATTAAGTAAAGGCATATAACGCTGTTAATTGGGGACGTTAAACCTTGTGCAGGCTCCTTCGAAAATGATTGTGAGTACAAGATGTTGATGGTGATTCATCTGTCGGATGGAGGCGATTAGCTATGTGCAGGCTTCTTCGGTAGGAGTAGGCTATGTGCCAGCACCGAGTTTTACCCTCTCCCTACTGTTGTATATTTCATTCTTAGGCAGTTTCGAATAACCAGAGGGTGTGCAAAAAGCCAACATTAAGTAAGGGTATACAACGCTGTTGATGGGAACGTTAAACCTTGTGCAGACTCCTTCGAAAATAATTGTGAGTACAAGATGTTGATGGTGATTCATCTGTCGGATGGAGGCGATAAGGTATGTGCAGGCTTCTTCGGTAGGAGTAGGCTATGTGTCAGCACCGAGTTTTACCCTCTCCCTACTGTTGCATATTACATTCTCAGGTAGTTTCGAATAACCAGAGGGCGTGCGAAAAGCCAGCATTAAGTTAGGGCATATAACGCTGTTGATGGGGACGTTAAACCTTGTGCAGGCTCCTTCGAAAATGATTGCGAGTACAAGATGTTGATGGTGATTCATCTGTCGGATGGAGGCGATAAGCTGTGTGCAGGCTTCATCGGTAGAAGTAGGCTATGTGCTGGCACCGAGTTTTACCCTCTCCCTACTGTTGTATATTACATTCTTAGGCAGTTTCTAATAACCAGAGGGTGTGCAAAAAGCCAGCATTAAGTAAGGGTATATAACGCTGTTGATATGGACGTTAAACCTTGTGCAGACTCCGTCGAAAATGATTGTGAGTACAAGATGGTGATTCATCTGTCGGATGGAGGCGATAAGCTGTGTGCAGGCTTCATCGGTAGGAGTAGGCTATGTGCCAGCACCGGGTTTTACCCTCACCCTACTATTGTATATTACATTCTTAGGCAGTTTCGAATAACCAGAAGGTGTGCAAAAAGCCAGCATTAAGTAAGGGTATATAACGGTGTTGATGGGGACGTTAAACCTTGTGCAGACTCCTTCGAAAATAATTGTGAGTACAAGATGTTGATGGTGATTCATCTGTCGTATGGAGGCGATAAGCTATGTGCAGGCTTCATCGGTAGGAGTAGGATATGTACCGGCACCGGGTTTTACCTTCTCCCTACTGTTGTATATTACATTCTTAGGCAGTTTCAAATAACCAGAGGGTGTGCAAAAAGCCAGCATTAAGTAAGGGTATATAACGCTGTTGATGGGGACGTCAAACCTTGTACAGTCTCCTTCAACAGGAGTAGCCTATATGCCGGTACCGTGCAGGCTCTTTCAATAGGAGTAGGCTATGTGCTAGCACTAGCTTATACCCTCTCCGTACAATCATAACATTTTATCTTAAGAACTTACACCAGAAGGAATTACTAACACGATTAAGAAAATGTTCCGTGAGTTACAAGTAGCTTATCATACACGCACTGTCCTCGCTGAAGGTTACTACAGCCGGAAGACTAGCGTACAATTTCAGTCAACGCATGCATTCCGCACTCACTCTGACTGACTGCGCTGATACAACTTCAAAGACAGTGCTCTAAGCAGCGGAACAAAAATCGAACAACGAATGATGTAACCCGGTGTGAGCACATAGCCTGTTCCTAAAGCTTAACACTTTAAAGCTTACCGATGGCGGCAGTGAAGAAGTGCATGTGAGAGAGCTCCGTAAACCACCTAGCAAATCAGCAAGTTTAACTGCAATTCGTGTGTACTAGATCAAGTTCCATAACTAAATAACACTCAGCGGCTACATACGTTCATTCACAATGTCTCTAAAGTCATTGAACAAGCGGATTTCTTCATTCGAAGAAAAGCTAAACGACATCCAAGCTCGCTTCGAGAAAGCAACGCGCGCCGCCAAGAGCAGTGCTACCAACCCCGGCGATGTTTCCATAGACGCACTCGCCCTTGAGTTCCAGTCTTTCAGAGCTGCTGTCACCGAGGAGCTCAAGGAGGTGAAGTCCGAACTTACCCAAATGCACAACCAGATCTCCAAACAGGACGACCTAATCGACGAAGCAGAGCAGTACAGCAGGAGAAACTGCTTATTACTCCACGGGGTGGCAGAAGCTCCGAACGAGGACGTCTATGACAAGGTGTTCGGTGTTGTGAAAACCCACCTAGGAATAGACTTGACATTGGACAATTTAGATCGCTGTCACAGGATTGGGAAACCAAGGAGAACAACAGCTGTGGTAGAGACGGGAGGGAAGAGGCCCATCATAATTAAGTTCACGCGATATCACGAACGTGACCGTATCTGGCGTGCAAAGAAATCGCTGAAGGGATCGGGTATGCTGATAACAGAATCGCTAACACCAACGAGAAAGGACATACTAAACGCCGCGCGTGACCAATTCGGTCAGAAAATGTATGGACTAAGGATGGACGTATCATTATTCTAAGCTCTGATGGGAAGAAAATTCAAGTGACCACACGAGCTGACCTTAACAATGTCATTCAAGCAGCTAGGGGGTGAAACAGTGTGAAGTAACGACAATGTGGATTAATTTAAGTTTGTATTATAGTGTTTTATTATTGAGTGTGAATGTAATTGAGTGCATGAAAAGCCGGCGCGATATCAGAGGAAATACGCAGGTAAGAAGCATGTATTCATATTGGTATTCTGCTTTGTGTGATGAGTACTGTTATAACCACTACCAGCTGTGGACCTGACTGTCCCGCTACCCCTAACCTCTCCTATCCGAGAACGGAGACACCCCGCTGCCAAGGCTCATTAGTGAAAGTATTTCAGGCCAACGCACGTTCATTGAACTGCATTCATTTAAATTCTCAATCCCTACCTGCTCACCATGAGGAGCTGACAGCTCTCCTAGAAAACAGTAATGTACACGTAGGTTGTATCAGTGAGAGCTGGTTACGCGCAACTATCCCTAGTAGTATGGTACACATAACGGGCTATAATATTTACAGGCATGACCGAATAGATAAAAGAGGTGGAGGAGTAGCCTTATACTGTAGAGATGATATTAAATGTAAAATCATATGCACATCTGCCCACTGTGCTGACCCGAGACCTGAGTTCATTTTTGCCGAGATAACTGTGACAACAGTTAAAGCCCTAATAGGAGTTTTATCGGCCACCACGGGTAGGTCACCTCTCAGACATTGAAGACATCCTGCAGAGACTATCACCTGCTTATGAACATATTTTAATATTTGGAGACTTCAATACTAATTAACTGGAACAGGCTGGAGATACAAAGCAACTCTTTAGTATTTTCCAGACGTGTGACATGACAATACTTCCACTAAAACCGACAAATCATACTTCATCTTCACATACACTAATTGACTTAATGGTCACTAACAACCCACAGAAAATAGTATCACATGGACAAATTCCTACCCCTAGCATATCGTCACATGACTTAATATACTTATCTTACTCGCTCAAAGTACCGAAGTATAAGTCCAGATACATCACATTTAGGGACATTAAACATATAAACTTAGATCATCTGAGAGTTGACGCCTTGAATATTCCTTGTGATGACGTAAAAATATAAACGGTATCGATAAGAAAGTTGAAACTTTAAGTTCACTTATACTTGGTCTCCTTGATAAACATGCACCTAAGCGTACGGCCAAAGTCTCCCGACCACATTCTCCATTGCTGACCGATGACATTAAACAAATGATGTCTCACCGTGACGCGTTACACCGGCTCTACAGACGCACACACTCTTCCAGAGCGCTTGAACAGTATCGGACACTTCGGAATAGAATTAAAGTAATAATTCGAAATAAGAAATTTTCTTTTTACAATCACCTGGCTGGAAATTTAAATGTGTCAAACACTTGGAAACAACTTCGTTCCATTGAAATTGGGAAAGCTTTGCCCCAGCCATGTAATCCAGACATCTCTCTGGAGAGATTGAATGCTCATTTTTCTGAAGTAAAAATTAAACCGTAAATACACACAATATCACAGACTATAAAACCTCTTCTGAACCAGCCACCACCAAATAGGCCATTCTTTGAATTTCGCGAAGTCACAGAGATTGATGCGAAACGCGAGGTATTGTCAATAAAATCATCTGCTGTAGGACCTGATGAAATACCCATACTCATAATACAACACATCATTGACATTATTCTTCCCGCCGTTACTCATATATACAACACGTGCCTCACAAGTGGCCGCTTTCCAAAAATATGGAAAAATGCCATTATAAGTCCTGTTCCCAAAACTTCCTCACCTGTACTTATAACAGATTATCGACCTGTTTGTATACTTTCATCTCCCTACAAGCCTCTTGAACGCATAGTACACGTGCAATTAACCGACTAAATACAAACTATTTGACCCTTTACAATCGGGTTTCAAAAATGGACACAGTACGGCCACTGCCCTGCTGAAAGTTACAGACGACATGAGACACGCTATGGACGAAAGTCAGGTGACGTTACTTACACTTCTTGATTTTAGCAGTGCTTTTGACACAGTAAATATAGACGTACTGGTTGCTAAATTGAAATCGCTTCACCTTGGACAGACAGCTCTAGAATTCTTTCTCTCATATCATCTGAGAGTTGACGCCTTGAATAGTCCTTGTGATGACGTAAAAATATAAACGGTATCGATAAGAAAGTTGAAATTTAAGTTCACTTATACTTGGTCTCCTAGATAAACATGCACCTAAGCGTACGAAAACAAAGTGTAATTATTCAGAATAGGTCATCCGAATGGGTAATGAAACTTACACGAGTACCACAAGGCTCTGTACTTGGACCACTTCTCTTTGTTATCTATATTAACCATATATCGACACGGCTAAGACACTGTAAATACCACTTGTATGCCGACGATCTGCAGATCTATTATCATTCCAAAATTTCAGACATCAATCAAGCAACAGGTTATATGAACTCTGACTTAAATAATATCTGTGCATACGCGCATGAAAACTGTATTTTAATTAATCCATCAAAATCTAAAGCTATTATTGTTGGGCAGACGAAACAAATCAGTGCGGCAAAAAACAAAACATTCCTCCGCTAATTTTATCTGGTAAAATTATTCCGTACGAAAACTCGGTAAGAAATCTTGGTGTAATTATAAACGAGAATCTTAACTGGGGAGAGCACATGACAAATATCTGTAGAAAAGTGTACGCGTCCCTTCACCCACTAAAATATCATCAAAATATGCTGCCACTAAACATGAGAATTAGGCTTATAAATACTCTTATCCTCCCTATATTTTCCTACTGCGACCTAGAACTAATTCATGCCACGAGTGAACAACTAAACCGATTACAATGTGCTATGAACTCGTGTATTAGATTTATCTTTTCCTTACGCTATGATGTTCATGTTACCCCTTATTATCGACAACTTTCCCTTCTTAAATTTGAACAATATAGAAACCTCCACGTGGCAGTATTAATCTTTCGAGTATTAAAAGAGAATATCCCATACTACTTATCTTCACAACTCAATTGCCTATCCTCTTTGAAACCAGCATAACACACGCTCTGGCAGTACACTTGCTATCCCTCTCAGCAGGTCAGCAGCATTTAGCCGTTCCTTTGTTGCAAATGGAGCTAGAATATGGAATTCTCTCCCCCACAACATTAGAGACATAAAATCCTTAAATTCCTTCAAGTTGTCTTGCATGAGCATCTCCTTGATGTGTGCCGCCAGGCTGAATGAATCTGGTAGAGTGAATGTGTGTATGAATGTACGTTTACTGTGCTTATGGTAATTAGTGTCAATCAACTTTTAATTTGTAACGATAGTTTTAAGACATGACTAAGAATATTTATAGAGTTTATGTTATTTTGTTTCATATTTTGTTTCAAGTTTGTAATGGTAGTTTTAAGATAAGATTATGAATATTGCTCTCAGGTGTACAATGTTAATGAAGTGTGGTTAAGTGTAAGAGAGGACCATGAGTCCATACTTCGCCACTACAAATAAAGGCAAATATACACTGACTGACAGAGCAAATGCAACACCAAGAAGGAGTGGTCAGAACTTTATGCCAATTGCAGGGTAGACTGACGTCACTGAGGTATGCTCATGATGTGAAATGCGCCACTGTGCTGCGCACGTAGCGAACGATAAATGGGACACGGCGTAGGCGAATGGCCCATTTCGTACCGTGATTTCTCAGCCGACAGTCATTGTAGAACGTGTTGTCGTGTGCCACAGGACACGTGTATACCTAAGAATGCCAGGCCGCCGTCAACGGAGGCATTTCCAGCAGACAGACGACTTTACGAGGGGTATGGTGATCGGGCTGAGAAGAGCAGGTTGGTCGCTTCGTCAAATCGCAGCCGATACCCATAGGGATGTGTTGGCGCAGGGACATGTGGCACGTGCGAGGGGTCCAGGCGCAGCCCGAGTGACGTCAGCACGCGAGGATCGGCGCATCCGCCGCCAAGCGGTGGCAGCTCCGCACGCCACGTCAACCGCCATTCTTCAGCATGTGCAAGACACCCTGGCTGTTCCAATATCGACCAGAACAATTTCCCATCGATTGGTTGAAGGAGGCCTGCACTCCCGGCGTCCGCTCAGAAGACTACCATTGACTCCACAGCATAGACGTGCACGCCTGGCATGGTGCCGGGCTAGAGCGACTTGGATGAGGGAATGGCGGAACGTCGTGTTCTCCGATGAGTCACGCTTCTGTTCTGTCAGTGATAGTCACCGCAGACGAGTGTGGCGTCGGCGTGGAGAAAGGTCAAATCCGGCAGTAACTCTGGAGCGCCCTACCGCTAGACAACGCGGCATCATGGTTTGGGGCGCTATTGCGTATGATTCCACGTCACCTCTAGTGCGTATTCAAGGCACGTTAAATGCCCACCGCTACGTGCAGCATGTGCTGCGGCCGGTGGCACTCCCGTACCTTCAGGGGATGCCCAATGCTCTGTTTCATCAGGATAAAGCCCGCCCACACACTGCTCGCATCTCCCAACAGGCTCTACGAGGTCTACAGGTGCTTCCGTGGCCAGCGTACTCTCCGGATCTCTCACCAATCGAACACGTGTGGGATCTCATTGGACGCCGTTTGCAAACTCTGCCCCAGCCTCGTACGGACGACCAACTGTGGCAAATGGTTGACAGAGAATGGAGAACCATCCCTCAGGACACCATCCGCACTCTTATTGACACTGTACCTCGACGTGTTTCTGCGTGCATCGCCGCTCGCGGTGGTCCTACATCCTACTGAGTCGATGCCGTGCGCATTGTGTAACCTGCATATCGGTTTGAAATAAAAATCAATTATTCGTCCGTGCCGTCTCTGTGTTTTCCCCAACTTTCATCCCTTTCGAACCACTCCTTCTTGGTGTTGCATTTTATCTGTCAGTCAGTGTAATATAATATAATAAATGTTAGGAGCTCCTGTTTTTACAGCTAGATGCGGTTCCTAACGTAACAGGACCGGGATTAAAAATATATTTTACAGCCGAGTGCCCCTCCTGACGCAAGAGTTTAAATCGCAAGAATCTGTTTTACGGCTAGATGCCCTTCCTGACGCTGAAAGACCAGGATTTAGCCAGTTACCCTTCCTCATGTAACAAGACTAGAAATTATTTTTAGGCTGCACTTGGCTAGAAATAGCCACACGAAATTATTATATAGAAAGAGAATTGCCGGCTCCTACGGTTTGGTTTAGTGTGCTTGCCTATCACCCGGCAGTCTCGGGTTCGATTCTCTTAGAACGAAGGTGCACCCCAAACACATCTATCAATGTTCTGATCATATGTTGTATCGAGTACAGTGTTCGATTATACTCTTAGTTTTTTGGAGAACTGTAGATACCAAGCCCTTTCAAAGGTGTCTAGCTAAAGAGGGCAGCACGGTGCTCTCTAGATTAAAGATGTCGGATGATAGCTGTCAAAAAAGCGCATAGGTTTGTTTCCAAACAAGGGAATGTAGAATTTGCCGCCACCACATTTCAATTAAAGAGGCCAGCACGGTGCTCTGTAGATTAAAGATGGGGATGACAGCTGACGAAAGAGGGCAGCACGGTGCTCTCTTGATTAAAGATGACAGATGACAGCTGCACGTGGCTTTGTAAAGCATGTAGAATTTACCGCCACCACATTTCAGCTAAAGATTGCAGCACTGTGCTCTGTAGATTAAAGATGGCGGATTACAGCTGACGAAATTGCCCGCATGAGGGCAGCACGGTGCTCTCTTGATTAAAGATGGCGGATGACAGCTAACGAAATTGCCCGCATGATAGCAGCATGGTGCTCTGTTGGTTAAAGATGGCGGATGACAGCTGTCAAAAAAAGCATGTGGCTTTGTTTCCAAACAAGAGCACGTGGAATTTGCCACCACCACATTTCAGCTAAAGAGGGCAGCACTGTGCTCTGTTGATTAAAGATGGTGGAAGATGGCTGTCAAAAAAGCACGTGAGTTTGTTTCCAAACAAGAGCATGTAGAATTTGCCGCCACCACAAAGAGGGCAGCACGGTGCTCAAAGATGGCTGCTGTCACGTGGAATTGCCTGCCACCCACATTTCAATGGTATCTAGCTAAAGAGGGCAGCACGGTGCTCAAAGATGTCTGCTGTCAAAAAGCACGTGGATTTGTTTACCGATTCAAATCTCGCGCTAGTGAGGTTAAGTTGGTAGCACTAAGGTTTAGGCCCGCCAAGATGGCAGCACTGCGGATGACAGGTGACGAATTTGCAGCTACTGCGATAAAGAGAGCAGCACGGTGCTCTGTAGTTTAAAGATGGCGGATGACAGCTGTCAAAAAGCACGTGGATTTGTTTACCGATTCAAATCTCGCGCTAGTGAGGTTAAGTTGGTACCACTAAGGTTTAGGTCCGTCAAGATGGCTGCACTGAGGTTTGCGATATGTTGTTGTCTGTCAAAAAGCACGTGGCTGTCAAAAAACACGTGGATTTGTTTACTACTCAAATCTCGCGCTAGTTAGGTTAA
The DNA here is from genome assembly GCF_040414725.1 of Anabrus simplex. Classification (NCBI taxonomy): domain Eukaryota; kingdom Metazoa; phylum Arthropoda; class Insecta; order Orthoptera; family Tettigoniidae; genus Anabrus; species Anabrus simplex. The sequence continues at coordinate 729,887,914 of NC_090265.1, forward strand.
GTTGGTACTACTGAGGTTTAGGCACGTCAAGATGGCAGCAGTGAGGTTAGCGATGCGTTGTTGTCTGTCAAAAAGCACGTGGCTGTCAAAAAACACGTGGATTTGTTTACCGATTAAAATCTCGCGCTAGTTAGGTTAAGTTGGTACCACTGCGGTTTAGGCCCGTCAAGATGGCAGCAGTGAGGTTAGCGATGCGTTGTTGTCGATGACAGCTGTCAAAAAGCACGTGGCTTTGTTTACAAGTTCATATCTCGCGCCAAAATTCAAATTTCCCGCCAAAATTCAAATTTCCCGCGGGAGGTGGAGGCCTCTCCCGAGAGCCGGAGGAGGAGGTTGCGGCAGAACCATCCAATTATACTACTCGGGCACTTTCTACGTAACAGCTGTCATCTACCATCTTGCATCGCTAACCTTAGTGCTGCCCTCTTTAGCTACTTACCATTGAGGCGGACTATTTGAAACATTCTATTTGACAGCAGCTATCTTTAAACAAGAGAGCACCGTGCTGCCCTCTTTAGCTAAAATGTGGTGGCGGACAATTTGAAAAATTCTATTTGACAACTTGTCATCTTTAATCATCAAAGCATCGTGGTTCACTCTTTAGGTAGATACATTTAACATGTGGTGGTGGATAATTTGAAAAATTCCGTCAGCTGTTATCCGCTATCTTGCATCGCTTACCTCAGTGCTGCTATCTTTACGGTACTAAACCTTATCGTTGTGGTGGTGGGAAATTTAAAATCTACATGCTTTTTTGACAGCTGTCATCCGCCATCTTTAATCATGAGAGCACCGTGCTGCTATCTTGCGGGTAATTCCGACTACTGTTATCTGGCATCTTTAATCAACACAGCATCGTGCTGCTATCTTTAGTTACATTCATTTATCACGTGGTGGCGGATAATTTGAAAAACCTTCCGTTAGCTATCATCCGCCATCTTTAATCAACAGAGCATCGTGCTGCTATCTTTAGCTACATACATTTAACATGTGGTGGCGGCAATTTGAAATTCTATCTAGATGGCATCTTTAATCAACAGAGCACCGTGCTGCTATCCCTTTGATTTGTGGTGACGGATAATTTGAAATTCCGTTGACTATCATCAACTTTAATGCATTTGCGATCCTAATCTCTCATCTACCATCTTGAAGGAGAGCATACAACATGATGCCCCTCCCGACGCTAATTACTACTTAGAGGTTACTACACAAGATGACGGTGACTGTTATGGCTACCTACTCTACTACCTCCTCCCCGTCCTCCTCCTCCCCTACCTCCTCCTCTGTCAAGGCATAGCTTTATCGAACATGCATAGCGAAGTCAAGAGTGTGCAGCGATAACATCATCGTGCATGATTAGACTTGTGGTTTACAAAAGAAACATAACAAGACTAAAATCGATGTTGTTAACTTCAACATGTAATTAGAACATTGAATGATGTGTTGAGAACACTAACTAGAGTCGAACACGGTACACGATACAACATGTGTTTAGAACATGTCAGGGGATACTTTTGTTCTAAGGAGATTAGATTAAAACATAACAAGACTAGAATCGATGCCGTAAACTTTAACATGTGATCAGAACATTGATTGATGTGTTCAGATCACTAAACAAGTTGTCAAGACTAGAATCGAACACGGTACTCGATACAACATGTGTTTAGAACATGTCATGGAATACCTTTGTTCTAAGAAAATCAGATTAAAACATAACAAGACTAGAATCGATGCCGTTAACTTCAACATGTGATTAGAATAATAATTGATGTGTTCAGATCACTAAACAAGTGATCAAGACTAGAATCGAACACGGTACTCGATACAACATGTGTTTAGAACATGTCAGGGGATACCTTTGTTCTAAGAAAATCAGATTAAAACATAACAAGACTAGAATTGATGCCGTTAACTTCAACATGTGATTAGAATATTAATTGATGTGTTCAGATCACTAAACATGTGAGCTTGCATCCGGGAGATAGTAGGTTCGAATCCCACTATCGGCAGCCCTGAAGATGGTTTTCCGTGGTTTCCCATTTTCACACCAGGCAAATGCTGGGGCTGTACCTTAATTAAGGCCACGGCCGCTTCCTTCCAACTCCTAGGCCTTTCCTATCCCATCGTCGCCATAAGACCTATTCTGTGTCGGTGCGACGTAAAGCCCCTAGCAAGAAAAAAGATCACTACACAAGTGATCAAGAGTAGAATCGAACACGGTACTCGATACAACATGTCAAGGGATACCTTTATTCTAAGAAAATCAGATTGAAACATAGCAAGACTAGAATCGAACACTGCACTCGATGTTGTTAACTTCAACATGTGTTTAGAACATGTCAGAGGATACCTTTGTTCTAACAAAATCAGATTAAAACATAACAAGACTAGAATCGATGTCGTTAACTTCAACATGTGATTAGAACACTGTTTGATGTGTTCAGAACACTACATCAGTGATCAAGACTAGAATCGAACACTGTACTTAATACAACATGTTAGGGGGTAAGTTTGTTCTAAGAAGATCAGATTAAAACATAACAAGGCTAGAATCGAACACTGCACTTGATGTTGTTAACTTCAACGTGTGATTAGAACATTGTTTGATGTGTTCAGATCACTAAACAAGTGATCAAGACTACAACCGAACACTGTACTCGATACAACATGTCAGGGGATACCTTTGTTCTAAGAAAATTAGATTGAAACATAACAAGACTAGAATAGAACACTGTACTCGATGTTGTTAACCTCAACATGTGATCAGAACATTGATTGATGTGTTCATATCACTAAACAAGTGATCAAGACTAGAACCGAACACTGTATTCGATACAACATGTCAGAAGATACCTTTGCTCTAAGAAAATTAGATTGAAACATAACAAGACTAGAATCGAACACTGCACTCGATGTCGTTAACCTTAACATGTGATCAGAACAATACATAAGTGATTAAGACTAGAATCGAACACTGTACTCGATACAACATGTTAGGGGATACCTTTGTTCTAAGAAGATTAGATTGAAACATAGCAAGACTAGAATCGAACACTGTACTCGATACAACATGTGATTAGAACATTGTTTGATGTGTTCAGAGCAAAAGTATAACTTCAATGATTTACTTAGTGTAAAAATCAAAAACACACTGTGCACATATCGTGTAGCTATCTCGCTTAGTAAACGATACAGCTTTAATGATTTGCCTAGTAAAAAATCAAAAACACACTGTGCACATATCGCGTAGCTAACTCGACAACACTTCAAATGATTTGCCTAGTGCGAAAATCAAAAAACTATACTGCGTAGCTAACTTGTTCAACGCACTGCTAAGACGCTCAGTAATTGCAAATACACTGATATATGTCATGCGAAATCAAGAAAGCACACTGTGTAGCTAACTCGCTCGGTCACACTGCAAATACATTACAATACGTCACTCTTTTTTTCGAAACACACACACACACACGGATAAGAATGTTGCGAGATACTACATACTTACATGTTTTTTTTAAATAGGGGGGATGAAAAATCATAAATTATTTCTACACATGTTGTCTCTTCCAAGTTGTAAGACGAAATAGACGCAGTACTGCGAGTTTCTGCTATAGCTAGCGAACGGAAGTAGCAAGTAGCGAAAAAATACGCATGACCTTGCATACACGCAAGTCAGACACAATGATGGATACCGCGATTCAAATCCTGGCAACTTATGCCGTCAGGAAGGGCATCCGGCCAGATCATGTAATTACACGTTGTGACGATCGCGCAGGTCCCCGCCTAGCATTTGCTATTTTTAGAGCTACCGACAGTAGGGGTTCGAACCCGCTATTTCCCGAAGTAGCGAGAATGATTGCGGGTACAAGATGTTGATGATGATTCATCTGCCAGATGGGGGCGTTAAGCCTTGTGCAGGCTCTTTCGGCAGGAGTAGGCTGTGTACCGGCACCGAGTTTTACCCTCTCCCTACTGTTGTATATTACATTCTTAGGCAGTTTCGAATAACCAGAGGGTGTGCAAAAAGCCAGCATTAAATTCTATAAGAGTAAGGGCATATAACGCTGTTGATGGGGACGTTAAACCTTGTGCAGGCTCCTGTCGGCAGCCCTGAAAATGGTTTTCCGTGGTTTCCCATTTTCACACCGGGCAAATGCTGGGGCTGTACCTTAATTAAGTCCACGGCCACTTCCTTCCCACTCCTAGCCCTTTCCTATCCCATCGTCGCCATAGGACCTATCTGTGTCCGCGCGGAGTAAAGCTAATTGTAAAAAAATAGTAACATACTCAGAAACTAACAATACCTTTGTTTCCTGTTTAGGTTATAACGGAGCGAGAACACCGCAGTGACACGAGATCACTTAGGAAATGGGACGTAACAGCATTAGACTCCTTGTCTTCGAAGGAACTGAAACTAGACCAGGCAACTAAAACAGAACCCGCTCCTCATCCAGATATTTTAATGAAAGACCAGGACATTTTGGAGCTAAAGAAAGAATTAGTTATTCTGCGGAAGAAACATACTCTCCTGGAGCAAAAAATTGCTGCTCTGTGGAAAGTTAAATGTAAGAAACACGTGATATCTGCCAAGAGACCTACCGCATGCCTTACAAAATGAGACGTGAAACTATAAGTAAAGAAGTAATGGCAATTTTGTGCCAGTGCTCTACACCAGGTCAAATAGGATGTTTGCTGAAAAGAAAAAAAAAAGTGTCAGATGGAGCCCTGAATATATTGCAAATGCACTCACTTTAAGAGCATTTTTCCCCAAAGAATTCGCTTATTTGAGGAAAAGGAAATACCCTTTTTATTTGCTAGCTGCTTTACGTCGCACCGACACAGATAGGTCTTATGGCGATGATGGGACAGGAAAGAGCTAGGAGTGGGAAGGAAGCGGCCGTGGCTTTAATTAAGGTCAGCCCCAGAATTTGCCTGGTGTGAAAATGGGAAACCACGGAAAACCATTTTCAGGGCTGCCGACAGTGGGGTTCGAACCTACTACAGTATCTCCCGAATACAGGATACTGGCCGCACTTAAGCGACTGCAGCTATCGAGCTCGGTGAAATACCCTTTACCCTGCAGGCCAACTCTTCAGAGGTGGACAAAAGAGTTTAAATGCAGACCGGGAATTTTGAAATAAGTGTTAAATTTAATCAAAGGTAGGTCACAAATGTTTAAACCATTCGAGGCATTGGCTGTTTTAAGTTTCGATGAAATGAATATTGACGGTCGCGTGAGTTATGTTTCATCCGATGGTGTGATACTCGGGCCACACAATAATGTTCAGGTGGCGATGATTCGCAGTTTATTTTCGAATGGAAACAACCCGTGTATTACGACCTCGATGTTACGATGACAAGCACATTGTTGCAAACAATTAGCAAAGAGCTTGAAGGAGCTGGAGTGCATGTCGTTGCTGTTACTTGCGACATAGAGGGAAAATGCAAAAGTATAGAAAGAGCTTGGGGTGTCTACAAGCGAGACATATTTTTCCAACGCTGTGGACCGTAATCGGGAAGTCTGGGTGTTCTTCGACGTCCCTCACTTGTTAAAACTGTTACGTAATCATTTCCTTGATGATGGAATCATTTTGCCACATGGGACTGCTGTGACAAAGACTCTAATAGAAGATCTCCTAAGGCATCAGAAAAGTGACCTTTCAATCGTACACCATATATCAGAGGTTCACCTGAACGTTACTGGACGTGCTCGTCAAAATGTCCGAATGGCTGCACAGCTGTATACATGTCGCACTGCCCAAGCAATTAAATACATTCTACACAAACATGATGAGGGGAATATTATTGAATTCATAAATTATGTATTCGATGTTTTGAACTCAAAGAGTCCCTAACGACGAAAAAGCTCCCCTTAGAAGTGGTTACTGCCTCAAACATCGAAGGCAAGAAAACACTTTAAAAATATTTTTTGACATTTGCTCCAGTATGCGGCTGGGGAAAAGAAGGAGAAAGGGTTTTTAATATCCAAAAACTCCCTTATTGGACTCTTCGGAGATAAGAAAGGGATTGGGACCAAGTACATTTCGACTTCCAGACTGAATCAAGACTGCCTGGAAAATTATTTTTCTAGACTTCGGGGTCTCGGTATAATTTATAACCCGCTCCTTTCGAAGTGAAGAACAGAATGCGCCTCTTAATACTAACAGGGAACGTGAACAACATTCTTCTATCTCGTGGAGCATCTGTTGTCCAGGACAGAAGTCAACTTTCTACATTTTCTGACTCCCTGACACCTGACGAAGGAACTGAAGAAGAATTCCAGAATTTCCTTTCCAGCGAACTTTGCATCGAAGTGACTGACGACCCGTCCGATGTTTTAAGTTTTGATAGAAGTGAAGACAACTTGCTACTTGATACTGACCTAAGCAGTTATAACGATTCCGAATGAAGATGTAACAGACGATGCTTCAAAATACTTGGCAGGTTACGTTGACAGTTCGTTGGGAACAAAAACGGATTTATATCGTCTTGATCCGAAACTATCCTCTGAACAAGACTGGATTACTATCATTTCTAAAGGTGGCCTCACTTCCCCTTCCCTTGAGTGGTTGGCTACGACGATGGAGTTAGAAGATATTTTTGTTTCCTTCCACGGGCACTGTATTTCAAGATCTTGTCTGGAAACATTAACATCGACTATACACTTGAAGTTTCCCGAAGTCGATAGGAAAATCATTGCCTTATTTGTAAGGACAAGGACTTTCATTCGTATCAGACATTTGAACAAAAAGGCCAAACGGGACGCAATGAAAAAGAATGTAGTAAAGAAGAACCTACTCTGAGTTATCTCCTCAACAGCCATAGATTACATTACCTACCTTAACATAAAAAAATAACCTTTAGCCGGTGACAGCGTCGCTAACTTCAACTTTTGAAGGATATTTAAAGCATACCGTGACAAAAACACAGCTCACTGAGCGCCGTAGCCTGCTACGTCGTGGTAGCCTGCAGATATTGGAAGGATAGCCTTGCGAAATCCACATTCGTCTTGTCTGAAAAAGAAGAAAAATGTTAAAACAATTTTAAGAACTACCTATTCATTGTAATATGATTATTAACAAACACCATGCCTAACTAAGGCTTGCGAGGCTGGCACATACGTTATGCACTATAATTTGCCCTACGATGAATATTTTCTATTTTTCTCTCATTCATTAAATATATTCATGTTTTAAATATATGTTCCAAGTCATGAAAGAAAAACATTCCAGTTTGAAAGCGCAAAAGGAACTATAAATATTACTTTTCATTCGGCATTTAAAGCAAGAGAATATTACAGACCGCCGCTGTGCTCTTCCCGATGACGTCGCAAGCCGCTGACCAATGGCAGCACACATGCCCGGAATGGCATACCTGTTGAGTATTCTTCCTTGGGCCTTCACATTTAGTTTTCTTCCGATTCTGAAATACCACTCATCATAGTCGGTACGGTAAAAATGAATAAAACATAAATGATCGGAAATTGTATTCTCTATAACTTTTGTTATGTAGTAGGTACTTTTCGATAGGACCAAAAAAAATAGGTATTTAAAAATTAAATTTTAGGCGCTTTCCCCTAAACTACAATTTCATCCAGTGTGAATAAAATTGTTTATTCATTAAATTTTCTTAACCCATTTTCTCGTGGCTCGGCGTCGATGTGGACATACTCGTAGCAACAACAATACATTTTTTTTGCTAGTTGCTTTACGTCGCACCGACACAGATAGGTCTTATGGCGACGAACAATACAAATTCGTGAATATCTGTGTTATCATAGCCGGTACCGGTACGGTAAAAATGTATAAGACATAAATGGTCGGAAATTTAATTCTATATAACTTTGGTTATGTGGGGCGTGTAGATGTAAAAGGGGCATTATCCACTTTTTTCTAGTTAAGAGTTATTGATACTGCTATATTTCGGAAGTAAATATCCATCTTGCAGCAGTAGCAATTTACGTTAAAATGAACATTATCCTGGTTAAGTTACACATTGAATACTGCGTCTTTCTGCATAAGGGTCATTATCCATGCAGCAGTGTACAGAACACAGCAGTGAATATGGAGTCACATGATGAGAGGTCATTCAAAAGGCCCACTGTCACATGAAAATGTAACTTCCTATTTTTGGATGGAAAATTAATTCTCTAAAGGTGCTAATGAAATTGCATCATGCTTGTATGACACTCGGAATAAAAGTGACCTCAGTCAGTACCGAGTGGTTCGTTTTGTTAGTGATGGCTGCGGAGGACAAAATAAAAATACCATTCTTATTGCAAGGGTTGGTCATTTTCTATCAAAAGCTCCAGTGAATATTTCAGAGGTACAGATTATCTTCCCGGTCACAACTTTCTGCCACCTGATCATGCTTTTGGTTTAATTGAGAAAGACATTAAGAAGTTAGAGTCCATTTATGATCCTCAACAATATATTGATTTAATTTCAAAACATTCTAAAGTGCCCAAACTAGGAAGTAGTGGTTGTGCAAATTATGATTGGAAACCATTGAAAGAGACAATCATTAAGTCTGTAGGGAAATGGAACTTCAGTATAAAGAGTTGTAAAAGAGTACTTCTGACAAGAAATAAGAAGGAGAAGATGTCTATAGATTAAACATGAGAACTCCAGGGTCTGTCTGCAAGCCGATGAAAACGTTCAGTGACCTAGCACCTCCTGTAATCATCAAAGGCAACAGCATCAAAGAAGAAAAAAGGGAAATGTGGATAGTCTTCTCACTAAGCATTATGGAGCAGATTGGCGAAATGACGACAGGCTAAAAGTTTATAAGTTCATTATTGATGCAGGTGTAGATCAATATTTGAACCAAGATGACACTCTGTGCGAAGCTACGGAAGGTGCTCCACTTCTAAATATTTGAAAGTTTCTGTTGGATGCTGCATTCAGTTTTTAAATGAAAATTTTTTAATTTTAACAATAAAACTTTTATTTTGAAATTCACTTTATCCGTCATTTCCAATCAAAAGGTACATTATCCATTTTATAAATTTTTTCGTTAACCTCTAATGATTTCTGTAACTGGATTGCAGACCTAACCTTTGCCATCAAATGTTAATGAGTTAGTGAACAGAAATAAAAAATTTCACAACTATATGAGTAATTATAAGTTTTTCTAAGTTTCTGTAATTTTTAAAAAGTGGACAATGTCCCTTTTGCATCGAAACGCCTCATGCAGTATTTATCGATACGAGCACTAATAATATAAATATTTGAGAATTAAATTTTAGGCCTTCCCCTAAACTACAATTTAATTCAGCGTGAATAAAATCATTTATAGCCTAGATTGTAGTGGCTCATTCTCCGACTTTATATACCAGTTTTCAATGAGATAGGACTACTAATGACGTAAATATTTAAGAATTAAATTTTAGGGTCTTCCCCTAAACTACCATTTAACTTAGCGTGAATAAAATTATTTATAGCGCAGATTGTAGCGACTTATTCCCCGACTTTGCATACCAATTTTTATTAAGATGCCTACTAATAACATAAATATTTGAAAATAAAATTTTAGACCTTCCCCTAAACTACCATTTCTATCAGCGTGAATAAAATTCCTTATGGCTTAGATTGTAGCGACTTATTCCCCGACTTTGCATACCGATTTTCATTAAATTCCCTTTAGCCGTTTTCTAGTGATGCGTGTACAGACAGACAGACAGACAGACAGACATTACGGAAAAGTAAAAAGTGCATTTCCTTGTTTCTGTGGACATGATCGATACAGAAATACCATTCTTTCCAAATTCTGAGCAATGTACAGGCACAACTCTTATATAGATATACTTTCGACTGGTTTGCAGAAAATTATTCTCCTATTCTTTAGTATATTCGTGAACGAGCTCGATAGCTGGAGTCGCTTAAGTGCGACCAGTATCCAGTATTCGGGAGATAGTGGGTTCGAACCCCACTGTCGGCAGCCCCGAATATGGTTTTCCGTGGTTTCCCATTTTTACACCAGGCAAATGCTGGGGCTGTTGCCGAGTTAGCTATGCGATATGTGCACAGTGTGTTTTTGATTTTCGTACTAGGTAAGTGATAGGCGAGATAGCTATGCGATATGTGCACAGTGTGTGTTTTTGATTTTTACACTAGGTAAATCATTGAAGTTGTACTTTTGCTCTGAACACATCAAACAATGTTCTAATCACATGTTGTATCGAGTACAGTGTTCGATTCTAGTCTTGCTATGTTTCAATCTAATGTTCTCAGAACAAAGGTATCCCCTAACATGTTGTATCGGATCACAGGTTAAGGTTAACGACATCGAGTGTAGTGTTCGATTCTAGTCTTGTTATGTTTCAATCTAATTTTCTTAGAACAAAGGTATCCCCTGACATGTTGTATCGAGTACAGTGTTCGGTTCTACTTGTTTAATGATCTGAACACATCAATCAATGTTCTGATCACATGCTGTATCAAGTGCAGTGTTCGATTCTAGTCTTGTTATGTTTCAATTTTATCTTCTTAGAACAAAGTTATCCCCTGACGTGTTGTATTGAGTACAGTGTTCAATTCTAGTTGTTTAGTGATCTGAACACATCAGACAATGTTCTAATCACATGCTGAAGTTAACAACATCGAGAACAGTGTTCGATTCTAGTTGTTTAGTGATCTGAACACACCAATCAACGTTGTGAATCACATGTTAAGGTTAACGACATCGAGTGCAGTGTTCGATTCTAGTCTCGTTATGTTTCAATTTGATCTTCTTAGAACAAAGTTATCCCCTGACGTGTTGTAATGAGTACAGTGTTCAATTCTAGTCTTGTTATGTTTCAATCTGATCTTCTTAGAACAAAGGTATCCCCTAACATGTTGTATTAATTACAACGTTCGATTCTACTTATGTAGTGTTCTGAACACACCAAACAATGTTTTAATCACATGTTGAAGTTAACGACATCGAGTACAGTGTTCGATTCCAGTCTTGTTATGTTTCAATCTGATCTTCTTAGAACAAGGGTATCCCTTGACATGTTGTATCGAGTACAGTGTTCGATTCTAGTCTTGATCACTTATTTTGTGTTCTGAACACATCAATCAATGTTCTGATCACATGTTGTATCGAGTACAGTTTTGATTCTACTCTTCTTATGTTTCGCAAGTCTAAACATGTACAATAATGTTATCGCTGCACACGCTTGCCTTCGCGATGCAGGTTTAAACTTGTTCGATATAAAGCTATGCCTTGACATAAGAGGCGGAGGAGGAGGAGGTAGAGAAGGAGGAGGAGGAGGTAGAGAAGGAGGAGGAGAATGATAAGGTCTTAACACCCTATGTATAGTCGCCATTTTTTAAAGATGGCACCTGTCAAAGGAATTTTTCAAATTATCCACCACCACATTTCAGCTAAAGAGGGCAGCAGGGTGCTCTGTTGATTAAGCACATAGAATTTCAATTTGCTCTCCACCGCATGCATAACAGCAACCGTTATCTTGCGCAGTAGCCTCTAAGCTATCTTTCTTCATAAGAGTAGCCGCCATCTTGTGCGAGCACCCCCTAGGCTGTCTCATAAGGAGCTATGTATAGCCACCATCTTGCGTCCGCCATCTTGCGCATGCATCCTTAGGGGCGTCTCTAGCCATCTTGTGCAAGGACCCTTAAGCCGCCTCATAAGAGCAACCACTATCTTGCGCAAGCATCCCTAGGGTGTCTCATAAGGAGCCTTGTATAACCGCCATCTTGCGCAAGCATCCCAAGGGAGTCTCATAAGAACCTATGTATAGCGACCATCTTGCATAAGCACCTTTAAGGAGTCATGTATAGCCACCATCTTGTGCAATTAGCGTCGAGAGATGGCTGCTGTAGAATTTTTCTTTTTAAATTATCCGCCACCATATTTCAAAGGTATGTACCTAAAGAGTGTAGCACTGAGGTTTGCGATGTAAGATGGCGGATGACAGCTGACAAAAAGCGCGTGAGTTTGTTTACTAAACAAGAGCACGTGGAATTTTTCAATTTGCCGCCACCACATTTCAAAGGTATCTAGATGGCAGCACGGTGCTCTCTTGATTAAAGATGGCGGATGACAGCTAACAGAACTTTTCAAATTGCCCGCTACTACAGAGAGCAGCACGGTGCGCTGTGGATTAAAGATGGCGGATGACAGCTGATAAAATTACCCGCATGATAGCAGCACAGTGCTCTATTGATTAAAGATGGTGGATGCCAGCTGTCAAAAAAGCACGTGGCTTTGTTTCCAAACAAGAGCACATAGAATTTTTCAAATTACCGCCACCGCATTTCAAAGGTATCTAGCTAAAGAGTACAGCACTGGGGTTTGTGATGCAAGATGGCGGATGACAGCTGTCAAAAAGCACGTGAGTTTGTTTCCAAACAAGAGCACGTGGAATTTACCACCGGCACAAAGAGGGCAGCACGGTGCTCTCTGGATTAAAGATGGCGGTTGACAGCTGTCAGAAAAGCACATAGGTTTGTTTCCAAACAAGAGCGCGTAGAATTTACCACCACCACATTTCAAAGGTAAGTAGCTAAAGAGGGCAGCACGGTGCTCTCTGGATTATAGATGGCGGATGATAGCTGTCAAAAAAGCGCATAGGTTTGTTTCCAAACAAGAGCATAAAGAATTTTTCAAATTGCCGCCACTACTTTTCAAAGGTATCTAGCTAAAGAGTGCAGCACTGAGGTTTGCGATGCAAGATGGCAGATGGCAGCTGTGACGTACCACATTTCAAAGGTAAGTAGCTAAAGAGGGCAGCACGGTGCTCTCTGGATTAAAGATGGCGGATGATAGCTGTCAAAAAAAGCGCATAGGTTTGTTTTCAAACAAGAGCATAAAGAATTTTTCAA